>NC_132894.1:1301042-1337635 GCF_030463535.1 Salminus brasiliensis | reverse complement strand
CTTACTATCTTTTGATTGCAAAAAGTACAATATAGAACATTATGGAATGGCTATATTACCCAATAAAATTCTAAATCTCTGGTATCTGAGAAAAGAGAGAATAGTTAGTGCTAAGTTGTTGTTTCTCCAGAGAACTAGAGGGCGCTCATGAGCATTGCTTCTGAAAGGGTGCGTTTTTTATACATTTATAAATTTTACACATTTCTAGATTATATATATTTTAATAAAAATGAGGCTAGGCTGCTTTACATTTCTGAAGCCAGGTCAAACACGGGTCATCTGTACATAATATTTTGCTAGCTAGGACCAGGCCTTTAGTTTATGATATTATGCAATTAAATATTCATTACATAATTAAGATACAATTACTGCTTAAATACTAAAAACAAATATTTGATGTATTATATTTTAATACTTTCCCCTTCACTCCTATTCAATGCGGACTGGCTCGGGAGCGCCATCTAGCGTTTCATAGTCTTGTTTTGGAAGATGACAGAAAGTTCCTCCGAATCTGGACCTGAGTTTTATAACAAATCAAATATAATCAATATATATGAATATGATCAACAGTAAAATCTTATTTTAATTATATAATTATTTAATATTATTTAATTACATTTTCTTTTATCTTTTCTTTGTTTCTTAGTTTTTGCTCCTGATTTATCTGATTTTTTATTATTGTGATAAACAATAAAACATTAATATGAACTGTTCAGTTTTACTGTTTTAGCAGAAAATAAATAAATAAATAAATAAATAAATAAATAAATAAGTAAGTAAATACTGGCTCAGGTTTCCCTCGAGCTGCATGGAAACGCGTCCATAGCAACAGGCTTTCTAGGAGTCCGGTAGGAGGTCTGGTCTGTGGTCTGAATTATGGGATGTTGGCTTCGTGTTGATGGAGGACGTGTGAGGGGTGGTCTGCGCTGATCAGGGGGACATGGCCGCGTCTCTGAGGTCTCTGAAGGCCGGCCCGTCTCCCCCGGTTTTACCGAAGCCGGAGAGCCGCAGCAGGCTGACCAGACTGAGCGCCTCCCCCGGCTGCTCAGAGGGCGAGGGCGGTGAGTGACTCAGGGGACCAGGAGCTCTGGAGATACGTGGGCCTGCATTCACTCACACGCGTGTAGCTATTTCACTACTTTCCTAATGTGTCGCACTGTCACTGATCACGTGACCTACATAATACAGAATAATTATTAATGAGATATAAATACTAATTCTATATCATTCATTTTAGCCAGGTAAGAGGGTCTACCAGTGGTCTACCAGTGGTCTACCAGTATGTTGAACCTGACCAAAATAGTCTAAGACCAGCCTGACGTCACTGATCCACCAGCATGGCCAGCTTGACCAAACTAATCAACCAGTTTGACCATCTTGATGATCAATTTAAGTTAATGGACTAGCTGGTCTACCAGCATGACCAACATGACCAAGCTGGTAGACCAGCTAGTCCATTAACCTCAAATGATAATTATACACTGCACTGGTCAGAGCTGATCTGGTCAACCGACTTAGTCAACCAGCAGAGAGTGTCAGTCTAATGGTTTAGCTGGTCTACCAGTATGACCAGTATGACAAGCTTGACCAAACTGGTCAAACATCTTCACCTGTAACTTTACCGAACTCACAGCGGTTGCCGAACTCCCTGAACTCCCTGAACTCCCAGACGTAAAGCAGACATCTCCACTGAGTGACCGAGCCCAGATGCAAATGCTGCCGGCCCTGCAGAATGACCTCATACCTGACGAGCTCCTGGCCAGCCTCACCTCAACCATCTGCACCCAAGGCCGACTGGGACCACCCAGGCTGGCCAAAACCCCCAAACACTTGAAGGTTTGTACAGGAATCGGGAGACGACCCCATCGCTGTGTTTTACTGTAGTTACTCAGAGTGTTTTTTTTGGGGGGGGGGGGTGCTGCAGGGTTGTGGAGGCCGTGCACCAGATCCAGTGTGGCACTATTCCGATGCCCGGAGGAAATACCAGTACATGCTTGACCAGCCCACATCAGTGACCGGAGCTGGCAGGTTTGACCAGATTTAGCATAAAGTTTGGTCATATATATATTCTGAACTTCTCCTCACTGCTGATCGCCCGTATTCGTGTGTGAACAGGGATATATCCTTCCTCTGTGATGCCCTGGCCGCTCAGAAACAGCGAACCCCCCTCCCACCTATGACTGACAGGGGGAGCAGCCTGTCACCTGATGTTCTGAAGGTTAGTCCGACGAGAGAAAGGCGGTCTGATTCTGTCCGGACTGTAACGTCTGTCTGTAATTAAAGTTAGATTTCATT
Source organism: Salminus brasiliensis (assembly GCF_030463535.1). Classification (NCBI taxonomy): domain Eukaryota; kingdom Metazoa; phylum Chordata; class Actinopteri; order Characiformes; family Bryconidae; genus Salminus; species Salminus brasiliensis. Next base: position 1,335,340 of record NC_132894.1, on the reverse strand, counting down.
TTAAATACAGGAGACAAAGTCGATTAGGACCTTAATTCCAGAGGAATACCACCTGGTGAAGCGCAAAGGGGTGAAAGGACTGCAGTGTTATGATGAGTAAGTAGACTTAATAAAAATAATAAATATGCAGATATATTATAATATAATAATTAACACAGTGTTGCTTTCTTAAATTAAACTCATTTTAGTGCTTTTACACCATTTCAAATATTAATATATTTCATAATCTAATGGAATTAAATTGTGTGAACATTAAATGATCAGCAGATCAATAGAAATAATCCAGAACTACAGTTTTTAACTTACGATTTACAAAATCACATTTTTCATTTTTTTTCTCCAGAAAATTCACAGTCTTGTTAGAGGACGATGAAAAGCAGCTCAAGGTCTTTCCATCAATGTGAGTTTTAATAGTTGCACTACATGTCCAATAATTTATGGACACCCCTTCTAATAAATGCCTTCCTCTACTTTAAGCTGCACCCATGGCTGACACAGATGTGCAAATGCACACACACAGCTTATCTAATCCCTGTAGAGAAGAAGTACTGCCAATAGAATAGGACTAGCAGATAAACATTGATAAACCTATTGGCACTATTGGCTAGAGGGGTATAAAGCCCCCCCCCAGCATTGAGCATTGTTCTCTGCAATGATGGTGGAGCTCCATCCAGAAGGGAGGAGTTTTGTTGGGGTGGTGATCTATCATCCAACATCCTGACCTCATTAACGCTCTTGTTGCTGAATTCAATCAAATCCTCACAGCAATGCTCCTCCAAAATCTAGTAGAAAGTCTTCTTCTCTGGACAGTAGAGCCAGTTACTCCAACAAAAGCAGAATCAGCTCTTTTTAATATCCTTACATTTCAGAAGAAACTGTGAATGACCAGGTGTCCCAATACTTTTGTCCATAAAGTGTCCATATATGTGTGTAGTTATGTAGCTAGATCTGCTTGAAAACAGGTGTGTTGTGCCTCTGTGTGGTCATTAGGAAGCCCAGTGGACGCTTGGAGGCGGTTCAGCTGATGAGGGTGATGGATGACATGCTGGAGAAAGCTGGAGTCAGTCAGGAGTTTGAGGAGCTCACAGGCCTCTCGCAGGTATGCACCTCTCTCAGTTCACTTGCCTCTCACTGATTCCTGTAAAGCTGCTTTGTGACACAAATAAATTTGATTGGATTTGATTTGGCTTGTTTTTCTAAGAGCTAATTAATGTCAACACCTTCAATAAAGCACATTTAGAGCACAGCTTCTGCTTCAGAGTCACACAGCTAACAGCACACTGTTTTTAAGGAGGTTTTAGAGGTTCTGATGATGAAGGCTGTAAATATTTATTATTGATTTATTATTAATCAGCAGTAATATCACTCGGGTTCACTGACCCCTCTTCTGTGCTTCAGATGCATGGTCTGCTGGAACTGGTGCGAGTGGAGCAGAACATCTACAACGTTGTGTTCCACGAGCTGATCCGGCAGGTGAGCGTGGAGTGCGCAGAGAGGGGTCAGCTGCTCGCCAAGCTCAGGTCCGTGAGTTTAGTTTAGTTTAAAATAAATAAAAATGATTTAAACATTTGTTGACATTTTAAACAGTAAAAGAGTAAAATGAAGCCGTGTTGCTCGTTAATAGGCAGAGGTATGTTGCTCTGCTGGACCGCATTCCTCGGCAACTCAAGGGCCTGCATACGGAGACCCTGGCACAGCGAGCCCTGGACCGCAGGCTGATGGAGGAGATCATTTGCTTCAAGCGCTCCATCACACAGCTTAATGAGCAAGTCCACTTTTATTATTACACCAACTGTGCAGCCCCACTCTCACAGCACCTTCTATTTCATACAAGCCAGTCAGTGTTTTACATAACACACACTCATATACACACACATACACACACACACACACACTCATATACACACACATACACACACACACACACTCATATACACACACATACACACACACACTCATATACACACACACACACACTCATACACACACTCATTTACACACACATACACACACACACACACACTCATATACACACACATACACACACACACACACACTCATATACACACATATACACACACACACTCATATACACACACATACACACACATATACACCCACTTACACACACACTCATATACACACATATACACACACTCATACAAACACGTACACACACACTCATATACAAACATGTGCACACACACTCATACACACACACACTCATATACACACATATACACACACACTCATATACACACACATACGCACACACACACTCATATACACACACATACACACACACACTCATACACACACATACACACACACTCATATACACACACATACGCACACACACTCATATACACACACATACACACACACACTCATATACACACACATACACACACACTCATACACACACTCATATACACATACATACACACACACACTCATACACACACTCATATACATACACATACACACACTCATACAAACACGTACACACACACTCATATACAAACATGTGCACACACACTCATACACACACACACTCATATACACACATATACACACACATATATACACACACTCATATACACTCATATACACACATATACACCCATATACACACATATACACACACACTCATATACACTCATATACACACACACACTCATATACACTCAAATACACACATATGCACCCATATACACACATATACACACACACTCATATACACTCATATACACACATATACACACACACTCATATACACTCATACACACACACTCATATACACTCATATACACACATATACACACACACTCATGTTCACACATATACACACACTCATATACACATACACACACACTCATATACACTCATATACACACATATACACACACACTCATGTACACACATACACACACACACTCATACACACACTCATATACACACACACTCATATACACTCATATACACACACACACTCATATACACTCAAATACACACATATACACCCATATACACACATATACACACACACTCATATACACACATATACACACATATACCACAGACACATTCTGGTCGTACTGGGAGGTGTATCAGTTGTACTGGGAGGGTTTTGGTTGTACTGGGAGGTGTATCAGTTGTACTGGGAGGGGTTTGATTGTACTGGGAGGTGTATCAGTTGTACTGGGAGGGGTTTGGTTGTACTGGGAGGTGTATCAGTTGTACTGGGAGGGGTTTGGTTGTACTGGGAGGTGTATCAGTTGTACTGGGAGGTGTATCAGTTGTACTGGGAGGGGTTTTGGTTGTGGAGCGTATCTTAGAGAGACGGCTGTGTTTACACTGCTATACTGTGGCTGAAATGTGTCTCGGAGCTCCTCCTGAAGTGGTTTGAATGATGGGATTGGTATCTGGTGTAAATGAGTCTTGGGTGAATTCAGATACTCAGAACTCATGTCATGTCAAATGAGGTCCATGACAAAATTAGTTTGAATGTTTAGAATGATGCTCCCAACTAGTTTAAATTATCCATGGAAGATTAGGATTAAGATTAGGATTAAGATTATGATTAGTGCACAACAGCAACAGCGAAATCATGCAGAAGAGCATCAGCTGCCCTGGATTTTCCTGTGCATTTGTGTCGGCTGTCCTTTTTATTTCTGTTGTGTTTATGTGTCTGTTCTGCTGCACCACAGAGAGCTGAGTAAGATAAGGGAGCACGATGAGCATGTGTCCAAGCAAGCAGAGAAGGCCCAAGATGAGCTGGCCAAAGCACTGGAGCGGTCACAGCGCAAGTCTGAGTGAGGAGAGCAATGTTTTATTATACACTGAGCACTGGGTCACACTACACCGGGGGTGCACGACTCCAGTCCTGCCTGGAGGGGTGGTCTTCAGCAAGGTTCTACTAAAACACTCCCACTTTGCCTAGTAATGGTTGGACTGATGAATCAGGTGTGTTAAATCAGGTGTGTCTCAGGAAGATCATCACACTGTGCAGGAAGCTGTCCCTCCAGGACCAGAGTTGTGCACCCCTGCCCTGTCCTAACACTGGGTCGGGCCTATCGTTGACCTCAAAACAGCCTGAATTCTTCTTGGCATGGATTTGTTAAGAAGTTGGAAACATTCCTTTGAGATTTTGATTGCGTCACGCTGGGTCTCCTCAGAAGAATGAGGTCGTAACTCACAGATTCTATTACAGGATGGTTGAGGAGTACCATGAACTGTATGAGATGCAGAGGAGAAGACTGGAGGGGCAGGTGGCCGCACTGACTGAAGAGAGGGACTTATGGTGCAAGATCACCTACAGCCTCGCTCTCAAGGTCAGATTGCACAATTCTGTGCTCTTTTTAGCCTGACTGCCTACTTATTATTTTTTTTTATTAAAATGATAATATTTGTTGTGCCTATTAAATTAAACACAATTAAAACAAATACTTGTATAATAAAGCACCGCAAGGTCTCAGAAACTATCCTGTATAGCCCAAAAATACACTAATCACCAGTACACTTCTATAAAGTGTCCATCAATATCATTTATTTTCTGTATGCATATATATATGTCCTTTTCTAATGAATGCACCCATTGCTCACACACAGCTTATCTAGTCATTGTGAATAAGTCATGCCAATAAAATAGGGTTCTCTGGATCAGGCGTGGGCTAGAGGGGTATAAAGCCCCCCAGCATTGAGGAGCTGTGGAGCAGTGGAGGAGCTGTGTTCTCTGGAATGATGGTGGAGGAGCTCCATCCAGTACTTTTGGATGGGATGAGTTGGGGAGTCCAATATCCTGACCTCACTAACGCTCTTGTCGCTGAATGCAATCAAATCCTCACATCAATGCTCCTCCAGAATCTAGTAGAAAGCCTTCTTCTCTGGACAGTAGAAACAGTTTCTCCAACAGAAGCAGGATCAGCTCTTTTTAATACCCTTGATTAGCGATTAATTAATGAGCAGGTGTCCCAATACTTTTGTCTATATAAAGTATCTGAATCTTGTATTGGTTATTAAGCATGCACTCTCTCTAATCAGCTCCCCAACCCCTTTTCTTAGTTGAACTTATCTGTATTGTTGGTCTAAGGTCTAAATCCCAGCTCACTTCCAGGTTATCGAGTTAAACAGCCTGCAGCTGGTCCGCAGGCTTCATGTTAGTGAGCAGACGTGGAGCAGAACTGCAGAGCACTTCACCAGATTTCTCACGACAAAGGTACACACACTGCTCGTTCAGTTCTTCACAGGGGAATAACAGAGGAATCATGGATGCTTCCTTTGTCTTCTAGGACTCTGCAGACTTGAACAGCGTCATGCAGCTGACAGAGCAGTGGAAAGAACACCTAAGCAGCTTCATGCAGAAGCTGAAGGAGACGGAGAGAAACCAGCGTGAGAACATCAGAACCGTTCAGAGGGACATCGTCAGGTGGCACAAGTTCTGCGAGGCCGACGTCAGGTAAAGCGGAAAGGTATGATACGGTCTTTGAATTCAGATTGTTTTCTGAATCTTATCTAATTCATCATTTTGATCTTCTGAAGGAACCCAGATGTGAAACTGGAGAAGGACTCCGCGAAGGAGTTGTGTAAGGACCTGAAGCAGTGGTCAATGGTTAGAACTTCACTGTACTTATACAGTACTTCTGAAAGTCGGATCATTTTCACAGCGGGTCTCTCATATCATGACTGTCTCATTTCCGCCTGTAGGAGTTGACCAGGCAGTGTGAACGATACGGAGGAGAGGACCTTCTCTCCTTTCAGGACACTCTCAGCACGCTAACAGGACTGCAGGAGGAGTGGGTGGAGGTGTTTCTGAAGCTGTTCAGGAGACATCTAGCCCCAGATGGAGAGCCACCTCAGGGTCAGGCAGCCATGAGGGAGCTGAGTGGAGCTGTCACCGAGCTCCACAAGCAGCTGGGTACCCGTGTCAATGGAGAGAGTGGTGAGAAATAGGCTGCACTTGTCTGCACTTGGCAGATGTTCTGCACCACGTTGGGAAACACAAAATCCAGGAATGGGCAGTTGCTGCATAGTTTAATATTTTTTTTATGCAAATATAAAATCATGTATTCAATTTATAACCAAATACGGCATCATTCATATTACTGAACTGCATTTTGGAGGATTTGGCCAAAGAACAAATCAGCCATAATATTAAAATCACCTGACTAATATTGTGTAGGTCCCTCTTGTGCCATCAAACAGCTCTGACCCATCAAGGTATGGACTCCACAAGACCACAAGCCATAGTGGTGCTCAGCGGTTAGAGCTCCAGGCTCTCAGGGTTGTGGGTTCGATACCCTGGGCTCGGCAAGCTGCCACAGTAGAGACTACTGTCCAGGGTTACTCCAACAAACGCAGGATCAACTGTCCAAATACTTTTGTCCATATAGTGTATTATTAATATTACCCATTTTTTATTTCTGTAATTATCAATATCATGGAACTGACCCCTCTGTTGTACCTCTCTGTTTGCTTCAGGCATTCATAAACAGTTGATGTCTCTGGGTGCAGTGATGGACGTCTGGGCCAACAAACTGCAGTCCCTTAATGGCCGAACTGAAGCTTTGCCCTCCTCTGATTGGTTGGAGCTAGAGAAGGCCCTGGAGAGCTGGGTGAGGTTGTCTGAGGAGGCTTTGCTGAATGTTGACAGCACCCAGCCCGAGAGTGAGAAGATGAAGCAGACAGCTCACACCAAGTAAGGGTTTTAGGAGCCGTTCAGTACCCATCCCATAATCCATTTGCCTCTGAACCGTCTACCTCTGTGGCAGGATTGAAGTCGACGAGGTCTTCAACACACTGAGGGACTTCCTCTCCTCTCAGAACAACTTCTTTGACTACGAGAACCTGACCCTGTGTGAGGAGGTAGAGTTTGTGTAGTGTGTACGCTGAGTGTGAGCAGTTCTCTGGTTTGACGCGGGAAGCTGACGTTGACTATGTCGAACAGGTCAGCTCCATGCACGTGCTGCTGACCCGCTGGATGGTGGACTTGCTGCTACAGATGGTGCCTGATCGTCATGATGGCCAGGAGCCTCCTCTTCCACCAACCGCAGAATTTAGCACCTCAAAGGGTGTGTACCTTCAGAAGCTGGAAGAAGATGCCAAGAACCTCTCCCAGAAATTGCACTATTTCTCCAAATACATCACAGGGTACGGCCAGTCTGACCTAAAGGATCAGTTGTACTTATTCTATATGGAAATACATTATATAAAAAATATATTAGGACACTTCCTAGTCCTTAAATTCTGGGCAAGCCCCTAGCCCTGCAGATGGGAGGTTCTAAAGAGCTCACTGAACTCCAGCGTGGTTCTGTATGTAATAGGAGACACCGCTGCACCACCAACAACAAGTCAGCTGGTGAAATTTCCTCCCTCCTAGATCTTCCTCCATCAGCTGTGAGTGGTGTTATTATTGAACAGTGGAAGAGTTTAGGAGGAACAGCTCACAGAGAGCAGCTCAGCCACAGAGTGTCTGTCAGACCACGTAAAGTTACAGAGCGGGGTCAGGGCAGAGTGCTGAGCTCAGAGCAGAGTGCAGAAAAGCCTCCAACTGACTCAGTAACTGCAGCAGAGCTCCAGACCAGCTGCTGCTGGTAGAGCTGCTGTTAAAGGGAGACCAGCTCCATATTAATGCCTAAGGCTTTAGAACGGGACGTCATATAAAAGCTCCTGTAAGTGGAATGTGTAGGTGTCCCAATACTTTTGTCCATATTTGTGCATTTGTGACTGATGCAATTTTATAAAAGGATGGAATTTCACTGTCAGTGTCAGTGTATGTCAGCCTCTGTAAAAGGACCAAGCTTACTTTTGTGATGGTCATGGTTGATCAATGCTTGCAGCTCTTGTCAGGCCATTGTGGAGGAAGACATCCAGAAGAACATGACTCAGGACGACAAGGGGAATGAACTGTTCCAGCTTTCCAAGCTTCAGGTAGCAACTCCTCCCATCTTCAAACATCCTCAGTGTTCAGCAATAAACATCAGGACCTTGCACTACACTATGTGTCCAAATATTTATGGACACCCCTTCTAATTAATGCATTCAGCTACTTTAAGCTGCACCCATTGCTGATACAGATGTGCAAATGCACACACACACACACACACCCACAGCTTGTCTAGTCCCTGTAGAGAAGAAGTACTGCCAATAGAATAGGACTCTCTGGAGCAGATCAACATCATGACCCTATTGGCTCCATGCTGCCTAATGCCAGGCGTGGGCTAGAGGGGTATAAAGCCCCCCAGCATTGAGGAGCTTACTAGAATACTTTTGTCTAAATAGTGTATGTTACGTCTACTGGCAAACATTCAGAAAGGTCATGAAGTGTTGTTTTGTGTGTGTGTGTGTGTGTGTGTGATGTTCAGAGGGAGTGTGCTGAGTGGGTGGAGGTGTGTCAGGTCCTGCTGTCTGATATAACGGGACACTCTGTGGAGCTGCAGCGGACGGGCAAAGCTGTGCCTCAGTCTGTCACTGACATCCCCTCAACTCTGGCCAGTGTGGACTCTCTGGTGAGGAGCTTTATCTTCTATTATTAATCCTGGTTCTCTTCAGTTTCGGCTCAGAATGAAATGTACCTTCAGAAGGAAAAGAGGCCCAGTCCGTTTCACAGTATTTAATTTAATCATTAAAACATTTGAATGATTTTAAAACCAATTGCAAGATTAATGGTTTTATTATGGCAGTAATCTGCACATAAACATGAGACACAGAGTGTAGACGGTGCAGACGAGACACAGACTGCAGACGAGACAGGGTGCAGGCGAGACACAGAGTGCAGACGAGACACAGAGTGCAGACGGGACAGAGTGCAGACGAGACACAGACTGCAGACGAGACACAGAGTGCAGACGGGACACAGAGTGTAGACGAGACACAGAGTGCAGACGGGACAGAGTGCAGACGACACAGAGTGCAGACGAGACACAGAGTGCAGACGAGACAGAGTGCAGACGAGACAGAGTACAGACGAGACAGAGTGCAGACGAGACAAAGTGCAGACGATACACAGAGTGCAGACGAGACAGAGTACAGACGATACACAGAGTGCAGACGGTGCAGACAAGACAGAGTGCAGATGGTGTAGACGAGACACAGAGTGCATACGGAACAGAGTGCAGACGAGACACAGAATACAGACCAGAAAGTGTAAATAAGGAAGACAGAGACTGAGACAGTAGTGAGAAATGGGGTTGTGCAATAAAATGTGCACACTGTCTTACAAGCAGTAGAGTCCATCCATTTAGTCTCTGGAGCTGAGAAGTCTGGGTAGATCTAAATACAGACACAAATGCTGGTTTAAAGTGAAATGCTGCATAGTGTTAATTTAAACACCTGTGTGAGACCTGCTGTTCGTGTGGTTTGTCAGGTGAATGACCACACTGAACCGGAGCTACCCACAGAGGGAGAGGAAGATGAGGAAGAGGAGCGAGCAGCCGTAAAAGCAGACAGACAGCCTCATCCGCATGAAAACACGTATCAGCAGGTCAGTGACATGTTTACAGTTATTTTCAGAAAATATTAGTCTCCAGGCAGAGGCCTGTAGCTCAGAGATCTCACTCCCAGCCAGCCTTCACTATCACTGTCACACAGACGCAGAACACGTGAGGCCTTTATTGATCCACAGCACATAAAACACACAGCTCTGCTCATGCAGTCAGACAGGCTCGCTTTGGTGATGTGAGGAACTATGTTGTGACTGTAGGAGGAGGAGGAAGAGGAGGAGGAGGAGGAGGAGAGGACGAAGAAGGTCACCGAGGACGAGAAGGAAGGGTTGGACCTAAAGATGATCGGTTATGATGGCCACATCACTGAGCAGACTTTGGGAACAAAGACTCTGCTGCTCACTGGGGTCAGAATCCACATTCACATGTATTTACATACACTATATGTCCAAATGTTTGTGGACACCCCTTCAAATTAATGCATTTATCTTCTTTAAGTTGCACCCCTTGCTGACACAGATGTGCAATCTGCACATTGATTTTAAATCAAAAACAACGAATGAGCAGGTGTCCCAATACTTTTCTCCTTATAGTTTAACAATGAGTGTGATTTATGAATGTGATTTAAGCGAGTCAGTATAAGTACTGTATTCTCTGACTTTTGCTCTCCAGACAGATGAGCTTGTGGTGCAGCCCTACACTGAGAACGCCCAGCAAGCCTTCAGCGCTCTGGCCACTGTCGGGGTTCTTCAGCAGGAGCTGCTGTGAGTAAGATTTCTTCTAAAAACCCACAAGATTCCGACATTCACAGAGTTGTTCTGTGGTTTAAACACATCATGAATCTGCCTTTTCTCAACAGCTAGTTTAAAGCAGTTCTTAAGGAGATATTGGTGGAAGAGGCCCAGTGTTTATAGTAGAGATGTGAGAGTTGGTGTGAAGAACCTTTTGAAAAAGTGTAAATGTTAGGGTTGCATTTGAAACACCTTTATTTTTAGATCTAACCTTTAAAAACAGTTTAAGCTGGTCTTAAAGGGCCCATATTATGGAAAGCGAGGTCTCTAAAATGGGGTTCTGAATTGAGGCAGGTTGCATGGAGCTTTATTTGAGGGGACCCAAGAGCTGTAATCATTAATGGTGCTAGAATGCTTTAGGGAGAAATTATAATTGTTGAAGAATAATTATATACTGTTGAAATAAGTTATGGTTAATTCTAAGAGATTAAAAGAAGTTGGATATTGGACAATTTCCATTGAAAATGGAGGCATAATGGATTTCAGGTCATAACACACATTACATAAGGTAAAATATATGTACTCAAATATACGAACTGGCTGGGTGAGTGAGTGACCGGCTGACTGACGAACCTTATTAAAACTGCCTTTTGTGGTCAAAGCATCGCTACCACCCCAGCCACCGACCCCTCCGATCAGTGCAACTGTACAACAGTGCTACATCAATGTTAGCATCCCTACCGTGGCATTAGCATTCCTACCACCCAGCTGCCGTGGCATTAGCCTCGCTACTGCACCGGCCTCGCTCAGCATCGCTCCAGCAGCATTAGCTTCACTACCACTACAGCTAACGCAGTGTTAGCATCACGAGTGCCCCATTGTTGAAACGCCATTGACCATTCTATGCTGCCAATGGTGGTCAATGGTGGCAAAACTAGGCCTGCCTGTTTTTCTTGTTTCTAATGTGGGTCTTGATATGAGCCCCTAAGCCCTGTTTTATAACCTGCAGGTGTGTGTGTCTGTGTGTTTCTGTGTCTGTCTGTGTGGGGTCCGGGGGGGTTTCAGAGCTGTGGAGGCCCGTGCCGTCAGCGCTGAAGAGAGAGCTCTAACAGCAGAGGAAGCCCTACAGGCCGCTCTGGAAAAGATCCGGGACCTAGAGAGACAGCTTCTACAAAGGCCCAGTCCAGAACCCAAGGGTGAGCAGAACAGTTGTTAACAAGCCCAATATATCATAATAATCACGGCAGCGCTCTGCCACCCCACAGCGCTCTCACAACTGTCTCCAATCAGACTCCGTCTAGAGATACTGAAGTAAGCATGTCTTTCCAGGGAGGAAGAAGCCTGTTACACCAGACGTCAAGACGGCAGCCAATCCCGAACCCAGAGAGGCGAGCCAGAAGCCGACTCCCAGCCCTAAACTCACTAAAGGCAGCAAGAAACGCTAAACCAACAGATACACCCTGCTGCTGCCCCCTGGAGGAAATCTGTAGCTGTTAGAGATGTTATTCATAAAAATAAAAAATACAAACTAAACTCAGTCTTTTGAGTTTAAACAGGAAGATTTAGGCATATTTACTTTTATTCACTTCATAAGGTTATTATTATTATTATTATTATTGTTATTATTATTATTATAGACCTGACTGCTAAAACACTACTGTACATTGTTACTGATGTGACATCACTGTCTGATCAGTACAAAGTAATGAAACTACTGTTTATAAATAAATAGATAAATAAATAAATAATAGATATAGACAGACAGACAGACAGACAGAATTTTGCAAGTATCGCCCAAAGGTTTCCAGCTCAAATAAAACAGTTTATTCCATACATTTCAGCCCAGATTGATTTTTTAACTAGTATCCAATCAGAACAAAGCTTATTTACATATCCATTATTAGGGCACAGCATCAAGAACAGTCTGCTTAAAGGATTGGTCGTGGTTGGGAAATAGACATCACAGGCAGGGTGTTGTTTAGGATAACACAGATCTGGAGTGTGACACAGCGTGAGTGTGTGGCTGTTTTAGGATGCACTATATGGCCAAATGTTTGTGGACACTGCTTCTAATGAATGCATCCGGCTACTTTAAGCTGCACCCATTGCTGACACAGATGTGCAAATGCACACATACAGCTTGTCTAGTCCCTGTAGAGAAGTACTGCCAATAGAATAGGACTCTCTGGAGCAGATCAACATCATGACCCTATTGGCTCCATGCTGCCTAATGCCAGGCGTGGGCTAGAGGGGTATAAAGCCCCCAGCATTGAGGAGCTGTGGAGCAGTGGAAGAACTGTGTTCTCTGGAATGATGGTGGAGGAGCTCCATCCAGTACTTTTGCGGGAGGTGGGGAGTTAGGGATGATAAGATGGGTGGTGATTATCCAACATCCTGACCTCACTAACAGTCTTGTCACTGAAGGCAATCAAATCCTCACAGCAGTGCTCCTCCATCTAGTAGAAAGTCTTCTTCCCTGGACAGTAGAGACAGTTACTCCAGCAAAAGCAGTTAAAACTCTTTAATACCCTTGATTTCAGAAGAAATGAGCAGGTGTCCCAATACTTTTGTCCAAATAGGGTAGATCATTAAACCTTTTTTAATATAATTTTTATCTATCTAATATCAGTCGTATACTATAAATGAGGCGTGATCATTGTTTCTAATATATATATATATATATAAAATATTGGAGACCATTAAAGTGACCACTGCTGTTGCTCATCATACTGAGTCACCATCACTTCACACTCTGGCCATTCTGGTATTCCTAATAGACTTTTACTCATTACATCATAGGGGAATCTTTATCTGTCTCCTTGGAGATGTCATCTTTAGGATGGTTTGGATTGGTGAGGTTGGTTGGAGCTGAAAGCTGGCCGGTTTGGCAGAGAAGGTCAGATGGCAGGTTGAGCACCACAGCAGGCTGGTCAGAGCGCAGGGTGTGGAGGAGCTGGAGCAGCCGCAGTTGGACGGCCAGAGGAGAGTCAGAGAGAGAGTCAATGGAGGCCTTTAGAGCCTCACACGCTGCCCTCTCGCCCTCTGCTGCAATCACCTGAAATAATACAGCAGCCAGGGTCAGCGTGGGATGCTTTCTGTAAGTTGAGGACTGTATCCCAAGCTCAATGCAAAATAGGTCTTTGGCTAGTTCACTGCTAACAGTGACATCTTGCAGTAACACCTGAACACTACAGCACTAACAGTGCCTCCACCATGTTTGACAGATGAAGTGGTAAGCTTGAGATCATGAGCTCATCCTCAGCAGGCAGCCAACACACTTAGAGGAAGGCCACCACACTAGCTAATCGACACCTGTGCTGGCCAACATCGCTTTTAGAGTGATGAGGGGAGAGAGCGCCATCTACCCACCCAGAGAGAGCACTGCCAAAGCACATTAAAGGGTTTCTCCACAGTTTCACACTATAGAACCTCCAAAAGTTCCTCAAGGATCTTATACTTATTCAGATTAAGCCTGGTCTTGGACTACATTACAATGCCAACAGTGATCCACTATTGATGCCCCTTTTCAGTCCAGGATTTAACCTAATCTGGGTCCGGACTGAATGTACTGCAGCTATGATGAACGTTCTTACTTTGATTTGAGCTTGTCTCTTGGCTTCAGCCTCGACAGCAAAGTTCTGCTGAAGCTCAGGTGGGAGACACACGTCCTCTCTGCAACCACAACAGCACACACTTAACACACTCGCAGCCCCGAGTATATACCCCGAACCACAGAGCATGGGATTAATAGGCCTCTCATGCTCCTGCGGTCATACATTACTGCCATAAGTGGCCTTTACCTCGTCTAATATTAATGACTTACATCTCGGCTCTCTCCACCTTAATTCCCCACCTGCAGGCAATGGAATCCAGTGCGACCTGTATGTATTTAAAGAGACAGTACAGGAGATGAGCGTTACATATAGTGTGTGTAGATGGTGAAATGAGGTTGCAAGTGATGCTTTATTCAACACAAACTGTAAAGTAAAGTGTTTGTATATATACATGTATATATATATATATCTTTATGTGATCAATACTGAGAGATAGAGGTTATATAACTAAACACATTGACCATCGACCTGATGCATCAGACTTGTTTGGTGTCTCTCTGGTGGGAGATTCTGTACATTGACATCAACTGTGGTGAGACCTACCTCCCACCATGATGACATTCAAAGCATTTTAGGAGACTTTAGGAGACTGTTGGAGACTTCTTTACTCAGCCTGTGGTTTACTGTTGGGCTGAACTTGCCATGGCCTGGCCGACATGTGGGTCAGTTGTTCCGCTTCTAGTGGAATTAGTTAATATCTACCTGTTCTGAGATCTTTTTATGAACCTCTTCCCAGACTCCTCTGCATCTCCACCCTTCTTTCTAAAGGCCTCAGAGAGCTCTCTGGATCTGACCATGGTGATGATCTTCTTCACCCCTCACTTCAACCATCAGGAGGACACCAGACTAAACGTCTGAGGTTTAAATAAGACAGACTCCTCCAGAATAATCCTCTCCAACCATGATCTGATCATCTGCAGCTGATCTTCTGCTCCTGACTCTGATTCTACACAGTTAAGTTTAGTGTAGGTTAGTCAGATAACCTTCTTGTCTCTCAGTGTCGATCACATGAAGGTGTCGGATGTAATGTAGGCGGTACCTGGATCTCCTGGGCCATGGCGCTCCTGTTCTGCAGCATGTGAGTGAAGGTGTGATGGGCCAGCACCTCCCTGACCGACACCTGCACCAGAGCCTGGAGCACAGCTGGGACTTCATCCAAGGTGGAGTAGCACACTGACAAGTTCTCAATACGATAATAACACACCGCACTCACTTCCGTACAGACCAGGTCCTGCGTCACCACCTGCAGCACATGGCAGGACTGTGAAAACATGGCTGCGAGAAAGGACCACACTGGAGGTCCTTTCTGACCACTATAACATAGTGGGGTTTGGTTTGTGGGGGGATAGATACTGAACTGCAAGAACACTGGTTATATAGTCATGTTCATAAGTATTTGGACAGTGATTTTCTTTGTTGTAATTTTGTACACTGTAAACTGAATGGATCTGAATGGATCTGGATTTGAATATCATTTAAATATTGCATTAACTGTCCAGGAATTACAGCAGCTTTTACATAATGCTTTCATTTTCACAGGTGCAAAAGTAATTGGACAAACTAAGCTGGGCAGGAATTTAAAATTATTTATTAATTAATTTTTTTAACCAAAAATGGCTGTAATTTATAAACAGTTAAGGGTGTAAGTCTACACTTCATTACCCTACTGTATTCAGTCAAATTACTGCAGTCCCTCCAGACAACTTACACAACCTTTATACATCCATGAAGTTACCGTGTGAGAGGGGACCCTTAGCAGTTTCAGCCGGACATCCACTTTTCGACAAACATCCAAGAACGGGAGGTAAAAAAGCAGCCCTGCAGCAACACAAACAACAAATCTAATAAAACCCCAATGACCTATAAATAAATTCATCAAATAATGGAGAATAAGGGAAACGACCACGGACAGACTGTCACTGATGGTGAATTTTCCACGTATATGAAAATGTCTATGTGCTATATGATCACTTCTTACAGGCTATCAATAACCAACCTAGAGAGTGTGATTGCAGCTTTGCACTGTTACCGTGACATAGGTGTTGGTTGCTAAGGTTTTTTTTACGGTATTAATGTTGGTTGCTAAGGTGTTGCTATAGTATCGGTGTTGACATTTCAGTGCTATATGATCTATGACCAAATAACCGAATGGATGGGTTAAACAGGCCTTTGGCCAACAGAGTATGATGCAGATGATGTACCTGGCCCTCTGGGTTTCCTCTGCAGCAGGTGCCCCAACCTGAAGACCACCGCACGCTCATGCTCTCTCACGATCTGTAACCAAACAAGATCACCTCTACAGCAGCTTACATCACTAACATCAGCCAGCATCACACTGACGTGAGGAGGGCAGAGAGAACCCCAGTATGATTCCCGGGCTCGGCAAGCTGCCACTGTTGGGCCCTTGAGCAAGGCCCTTCACCCTCTCTGCTCCCCGGGCGCTGGAGTTGGCTGCCCACCACTCTGGGTGTGTGTGTACTCACTGCCCCTAGTTCACTAGTGTGTGTGTGTGTGTTCACTACCACAGATTAAGGTTAAATGTACAGTTGTCACTGTACGGTGATAAATACCTGCACCTTTACCTTTACCATCCACCCATCTGGAGACAGGCTCAGGCTGCTGATAGGAGGCAGCAGGACCTGGTATTCGAACCAGCGATCCTTGGGTCAAGGTGGCTGCACCTTAGTCCACTAGACTGTTTTTGTTTTTTTTATGTTTTAAAAATAAAAATATTGTGTTTTAATCACAGAAAAGGACAAGATGTGTCATTTCACCAAGGTTGGAGAACACTATATGTTTAAATATACAGTAAATATTTTATTAAATGTTATTATATTTATAATACTGTTGTTTTATTTATTTAATTTAGACTGAAAATGATTGCGGACTTTGTTTAAGAATATTACAAACAATTACAATCAGTTAGAAAATCTTAAAATCAATGTTCTTGAATCTTCATCTTCATATCCATGCATCAAGCTTTCACAAACTCCTAATTATATCATTAGAAATGAACATATTACGAGCATAGCAGATCACACTCACCTTTATACAGAACCATATCGATACAGGAAAGAAGAAGATGACTGTCGCAAGAGCAGCAACTGTCAGAAGCAGCTCGCAAACTCCAAGATTTCGTGGTTTCAAGGCTGTAGGGCGGCAGAATCAATTAAGCACATAATCAGACCAATCAATCAGTTTAATCTGCAAACCTATCTGCTCTTCCTCACCGTCCTCATGCCACTCGCTCTCCAACAGACCCAGTAACTCCTCACTCTCTTCCTTTGTCCTCTCTCTCACACTGTCCACATTGACCACGGTGCTGCTGGACACAACCACCCCGTCCTTTCTGTCCTCTTGCCCTGTCTCCTCTTCCTTCATCTTCGTCTTCTCTTTTCTCCTGGGAGGCTCCTGGAGCTTCACTGACCTGCCGGCCTTGTGTGTTCTCTCTCTGGCCATGGCTGTGGTCTCCTTCTTGGTCCTGCCAGGTCTTGGAGGATGTTCTGGTTTCAGTGCAGTTTCTGATCTTCTCTCCATCTCACCCTCTATCCCACTCTCCGTCATAAGAAGCATCTACTGCTTGGAGACGTTAGCGTGGAAGGTCACTATCTGACCCCTTGGGAGTTGCTTATGCCACTTATGGCTGGAGTGTGATAGAGGAAGGTGTAGGAGGCTGGACAATACGGGTTACTCCCAAAAAGGGTTCTGTGTAATACTGAGACGGTGATCTTTGACTCGAATGATAGTAGAAGAGGGGCCGGATTCACAGAAACTTTCCCAAGAAAAAATGTATGAAGGATCTTAAGATAAATTCTAGATAGTTCATAAGTTATTCAATTTAATTCTCCAAAAAATCTTTAGACGTCCTCAAATATTCTCTTAGGAAAATCTTAAGTCATTTCTTAAGATCTTCTAAGACACTTAATTGATGTTTTCTTATAGAGCCCTTTTATGCTGCATTTCATAGCTTATCATCAACAATACCAAATAACATTTTTAATTTTCCAATATTGGAAAATTCAATAATTTATCTCAAATCAATAAATTAGACATTAATTCTGTAATTTAATCAGAAGGTGTAACTTCTGGGGCCAGGTTTACAAAAGTGTCCTAAATTATCATTTTTTTTATAAATATTTCTATATATAATATATATATTCATTTATTTATAAATATATCTTCTCTATATCATATCTTCTTGTTTAAGATAAAAGTTAGGATAAATTCATATTCATCACATAAAAATCCTCTTAAGAATTTATGCTGCCTAATGCCAGGCGTGGGCTACAGGGGTATAAAGAGAACCGTGTTGTCTGGAAGGATGCTGGTGGTGGAGCTTCATCCAGTACTTTTAAACGGGGTGAGGTGTGGGGTGATGATCATCATCCAACATCCTGACCTCCTTAATGCTCTTGACTCTGAATTTAATCAAATCCTTACAGCAATGCTCCTCCAGAATCTAGTAGAAAGCCTCGAGCAGGATCAACTCTTTTTAAGATCCTTGATTTCAGAAGAAACTATGATGAATGAGTTAAGGTGTCCCAATACTTTTGTCCATATAGTGTAAGTTGTTATTTAATAGTGTTATAGTTATATAAATATTGTTTATATGCATGATTATGAAATCTCTCTCACACACACACACATGTGGTCCAGTTAGCTGATGTGATGGAGGAGGTGGGGTTGGGGAAGGAGCTCTGCAGGGCAGTGGGTCTCCAGGCCTGAAGTCCAAACCGCAGCCCCAGTGCATCATACGAGTGGGGAATGTGTGCAGTCAGCAAGCAGCCTCCCTCTAAAGGCTGATGGAGGACTAGTCTGTGAAAAAACAACCGCCCAGAGTCTTAATTAAAACGCAGGACCAGCCTCCCCGAATTCCCCGAGCAGGACACTGCGGGCTGCAGGTGTTCCGCCGAACCCTGGAGGTCCTGAAGACACTGACACCTCGACGCCACTGAGGTCGCAACGTTAGCACATCTCCGAGGCTAAAAACTGCAAATTAGCACTAAGTAAGACACAGAATGTGCGTTTACAGGAATCTAGACACTTACATGATTTAAGAAAGCGAGTTTAATTAAAGTTAAAGACGTGATATTGATAAGAAAAGGCCTTAAAGGCAGTGCTAAGCCGCAGGCTAACGCTAAGCTGTGCTGGCTATAACTAGCTAGCACTAGCTGCCTAGCTTCAGTCACTTGTGTCTGTGTTTGCGTTTTAAAGTTGGATTTTTCAGTTTATTTGCTGGATAATTGAACAATAAGCCTCTTAAATCTCTCTTATGTGTGATTGATATTAGATAGCTATCATTTATAAGCTAGCTAGCTATCTAGCTAATACGTTGAGCACATCAGGCAGGTGAGTCCTCGAGTCCACACCTTCTCAAAAACCAAACGAAGCTCCTCTAAATCATGATTAACTTCTTAACTTCATCAGATGTTCTTTTTCTATTTTGGGTGTTCAACTCATGGACCACTCAATGACCAGTTCACACAACCCCCCTGTCCCTGTCTCCTCTCCAGCATGACCCAGGATCAGCTCCTCTCTGCTCTGAAGAAGGATGTTCGCTCACTGCTCATCTCCTCCAAGCATGGCCTGGCTCCTGAGAAGCTCAAGAGGGACTACCAGAACATGCTGGGACACCCAATGCCCCTCAAGGTCCTGGGGTTCCGCAATGTTCTGGACATGGCTAAGGAAATGCCCGATGCTGTGCATCTGGACTGTGCTCTCGATGGGAGCATAGTGTTGAAAGGTAAAGATGTTCCTCAAGGAAGCTGGTCTTTGATGGACAAGGTGGTTGAAAGCTGGTCATCCAGGTGCAAACATCCTCTACCAGCTCTTTACCAGCATAGTGATTCTGCTTGAGTAGCTTGTTCTTGGTGGTCATGCTGGTCAGTGCAGTGGTCTCCAACCTTGGTCTTTCTGTATCTCCTGCTTTGACACGCTCACTTCAGCTCAGTAAAGAATTATTGGGATGTTGATTAGTTGGGTCAGATGTGCTGAAAGCGGATAAAGCACTAATATGTGCTGGACAATAAGCCTCCACGATCAGGGTTGTGGACCACCGTGTTAGACTGTCCCACAGGTCAGAGAAATCTCCATTTCAAAGGCCATTGTCTGCAGAATATTTATTTGTCCGGCTATTTTGTGTGTTTTTGTTTTTAGCAATAGGAGACGAGACCACAAAGGGCATTGAAGAGCTGGTCTCCAAGCAGCGCGGCCACAAGTCCAAAACCTCCATGAAAAAAGGCCCGATGGGTGCTTTCCCATCCCGTTACCCACAGCACCTGCACCAGCACCCGTTCGTCCTTCCTCGCCGAGGCCACACTCCCCCTGCCCTGCCCGCCCAGCTGCGCACCCAGCTCCGGCAGGTGCTGTCCCACGGCCCGGTGAGGCTGTCTGAGCTGGAGGCGCGGTACACCGCCTGCTTTGGCAGGCCTCTCCAGGTCACACGCTATGGCTTCTTCTCCATCGCCGAGATGCTTTCTGCTGCCTCAGACCTGCTGATGGTGAGTCAGACTCGCATGGGGTCGCAGTTGATCCTGAGGCCTGTGCTCCCTAACATCGGTCAGATGCCTGCTCTCGCTGCTACGTTCTCAAAGCGGCCTGCAAGGATATCCAGCCCCCCAATCAAACCAGGTATGCTAATAAAATCGCTTAGAGTCGGTTTAGAAGAGGCTGTGTTCAAATATTCACATCAAAGCTTTTGGAGACACAAATTCTGATTGATGTTTTTGATACAGATGTTAAATTTGAATAATTTAACATATTAAAGACAAAACAGTGTTAAGGTAAACCCTTAACCCTTAAACACACACTATACACAGACTACATACAATAAATAAACCGTATGCACACTATACACACAATATACATACACAACATGCATTATACACACTATAAACATACTGTACACACAATACATACACTGTACACAATATACATACACTACGTACATTATACACACTATACACACAGACAATATACATAAGCTACATACATTACACTGTACTCTATACATACGCTATATACACACTATACACTGTAAACACACTATATACACACACCACATGCTATACATACATACATACATTACTGCACTGTTTAATATACATTCTGTGAAATATAGAAATGTTTATATTACTATTTACATGTAAACACTGGATAGGTGTGAATTCAATGTGGGTGGGGAGAGGAGTGTGACTGAGCTGTTGCATTTCATGCACAGGAATAAAGTGCACCGTACGTGTTTGTTGTTAATGAGTGAAACATGCTAATAAGTGAAGAAATGAGTGCTGTTTGTTTTTCCAAAGTCCCAAGAGAAAAGGCAGCATGCAGCGTGAAGACTGAAGTACAGGAGAGCCCAAAGGAAGCTGCAGCTGTCCAAGCACAAAACACCTGTGCTGCCACCCTAGTTCCAAGACCTATGGAGGAAAAGCAGTCATTTGAGAAGTCTGTTGCCAAGGTTTGCCAGTCTGGATTTTGTATAGATTTTCTAGTGTTAGAAATAACTATAATCAGTTATAACAATATTCAGAAAAGGAGTAACTACATTTTGTCAAAATAAAAATGCTTAAATACTGTAAAAAATAAATATATATATATATATATATATATATATATATATATATATATATATATATATAAATTTAACAAATATTTAATTATTTGATGATTGATTATGTGCCGTAGCTTGAGGAGCAGTTCAGGCAGAGAATTCTTGAGAATGGGGATGCAGGCACTGTCAGCCAGGAGCTGAAAGATAAGCTCCGAAAGGTCAGTCATGCAGTTTGTCTGTGCAATAATGGACCCTTGCTCTTATGCAGTTCTCTAATGACTATAATAACCTGTTAATATGCATATCTGTTCAGGTTGTGGCTGGACACAGTCAAGGAATGGCCATTCACAACCTTCCTATAGAGTACAAGGTAAAATCTCATTAACCCTTTCATACACACAATCCTGCCTGTCCTACAGCGATACCTTTCTGTTCTGTTCTGTTTCTGGTTGAAGAAACTGTATGGTGAGGACTTGCCAGTGGCCCAGTGTGGCTTCCTGAGTGTGACGGAAATGGTTGGAGCACTAAGTGACACTTTCAACCTAAAGCCAGGCCCTGAAGAAGGAGCAAATCACCTTCTCATCATAGAGCTTAACCCCAGTGATGCACAACCAGGTATTATGTCCACTAACAGCTACACATTTAAATCTCTACATAAAAAAAACAACGACTGTAATAAGCAAGTACATCTTCTCCCAGTGACTCTCTACTGTATGTGACTGGTGTTTGTTTTTTTTGTCTGTTTGTCAGCCTTGTCACAAAGTGAAAACTGTGAGTCCTCACTGAATCCCTCCACTGAGGGCTACTACTTTAGCTGCAGAAAGTCAGCCTGGGAGCAAGAAGATGGAGACGAGACAGCAGATTCCTCAGAGTCTGATGTTGAGATAAAGATCACCAACAAGACTATCCATCAGGTTCCATGTAGAAATTAAAATGTTTTGTTTTCTTGATCATCCCTAGCCCTGCAGTCTGCCTTTCTTCCACACATCAGTGAAAGAACGGGAGGTTCTGAAGAGCTCACTGAACTCCAGCGTGGTTCTGTATGTAATAGGAGACACCGCTGCACCAACAACAAGTCAGCTGGTGAAATTTCCTCCCTCCTAGATCTTCCTCCATCAGCTGTGAGTGGTGTTATTATTGAACAGTGGAAGAGTTTAGGAGGAACAGCTCACAGAGAGCAGCTCAGTGTCCACTGAGTGTCTGTCAGACCACGTAAAGTTACAGAGTGGGGTCAGGGCCGAGTGCTGAGCTCAGAGCAGAGTGCAGAAAAGCCTCCAACTGACTCAGTAACTGCAGCAGAGCTCCAGACCAGCTGCTGCTGGTAGAGCTGCAGAGGAGCTGCAGAGAATCCATATTAATGTCTAGGGGTTTAGAACGGGACGTCATATAAAAGCACCTGTAGGTGTCCCAATACTTTTGTCAATATAGTACACGGTGTTGTTGCAGCTCTGCACTCACTAAGCTTTTCACCGTTCTCAGATGGTGGACATTTTTCCAGTGACAATGGTGGGCCGTGGGTCAGGGGTTCCTCTGGATGCCTTGCTGTGCCAGAAGCTGAAGCCTCCCACCTACAGGAAGGAAAGGGAGCTGGTACCTGCCCTGGTGGAGAGGATAGAATCGCCCAGCCTCTTCTATATCCGATTTGATGAGAGCCAGGAGGCCAGGACTCTGGAGAACATGATGATTGAGATGAGGTTATACAGAAAGAGGTTTTACATGGTTTACTTGGTTTCCAAGGTCAGTCGTTTTTGTGCTTTCCCTCTTAGTCCAACATACCTGACCCATCACGTGATGAGCTTAATGCATAGTGCAGCATCCCTTGAGACTGGCCTTGAGAAACCTCGAGCATCACTGTTACTATTATTGTTATTTAGGTTTTTTTGCTTGCATTTGTTTTCTTACAACTGTGAAAGTGTTGTGCACGGCAAAAAGTGCTACCTTTCCAAATAAAATCCTCTTACATATATCGTAAATATCTGGCATTTCTCAGTTTTACATCATAAAATACTAAAAGTTTTTACATTAACATTATTAACTGATTTTTACTTGTTTTAAGTAACAGTATCTACTGAAAGTGACTTATTCTAATGGCAGATAATTATTTGCTTGTTTCAAGCATTAATTCTTGGCAAAAGCTTATTAACAGTATCTTATTTATTGAATTAAAACCAAATTCTGATTATTTTTTTTCATAAATTTGTCAAATGTTTCCAATCTGGCACTGCCAATTAACCAACCCATTTGTAGGTCCCTCCCACTTAGTGAGGTCAGCCACTGCCTCTTTTCAAACTGCCGATGCGGCATCGACCGCAAGCCGACATGCTCTGGGTCAAGTGGCGGGTCCCAATCTCCACCACACCAGCGAATAGACGCCTGAGCGTCTTCAAGAGTGAAGAGGGGAGAGAGAGCGCCATCTACCCACCCGGAGAGAGCACGGCCAATTGGACAGAATTCGAACTAGCGACCCCTGGCAGCACATAATGCCAGCACTTGGAACCCCCCACCCCCCAAATAAGACACTTTTAGTAGATAAAATCACTTTACACAAGAAAAAAAGTCTGAAAAGTAGAAATATTGGATATGTAGATTACATTTAAGAGGAATTCACTTGCTAAGACGTATTTTTTTACGTGGCCTCAGTAATGCAGTAGAATGAGCATGACCTTGAAGCTTACCTATATTAGTTAAGGTTGTCCCAGTACCACACGTGGTTTATGAGATTTTGTGTGTTTGTATTGTAGGAGCTGTTACACCTGTCCAGAGGTCACTAAGCGGTACCGTCTCCCAGATTCATATGTGCGGCCCGGCCAGGTGTGCTGCGTGGCCCCCAGAGACATGTGGTTCTACCGTGTGGTCATCCACCAGGTTCTTAGTGCCACTGAGGTGCAGGTGTACTACGTGGACTTTGGAGACCTCAGTGTTGTCAGTAGGAACAGCCTCCGTTTCCTCAAGTCAGTCCTTTGTGCTCTAGAACAGAGTTTTGATCTTTTCTGTAAACAGAACATTTATTTTGCTTTGAATATGAAGATTTTTCAAATGTCGCACCAAGCATGATGTCCTTTTCCTGCAGGTCGTGCTATGCTGACCTTCCTGCACAAGCTGTTCCATCTGTACTTGCTGGAGTCAAGCCAGTAAAGGTAGAGTAACCTCTAAGATCTGCTCCACCTAACCTGGCATTTATTCATTTGTGTCCACTGCCCTGGTAACACTCTTTCTTTCTCAAATCGAAGACCTGTAATGAGGGGCAATTAATAGCTGTCTTGCTTTGCAGTGCACTACTTACTCAGTTTGCTCAATATCATGCCATCATGTTCATCAAGACTGATTGTATGTTAGCAAGTTAGTGCTTAGTCAGCACTGCGTACTGCTGATCTTAAAACCATTCAATAAAACTCTGTAGACCTACACTATATGTCCAAATGTTTGTGGACACCACTTCTAATGAATGCATTCAGCTACTTTAGGCTGCACTCATTGCTGATACAGATGTGCAAATGAACACACACACTCAGCTTGTCTAGTCCCTGTAGAGAAGTACTGCCAGTAGAATAGGACTCTCCGCAGCAGATAATAAACATGATCCTATTGGCACCATGGGCTAGAGGGGTATAAAGCCCCCCAGCATTGAGCTGCGGAGCAGTGGAAGAACTGTGTTCTCTGGAATGATGGTGGAGCTCCATCCAGTACTTTTGGATGGGGGGGGGGGTGTTTGGGATGAGTTGTGGACGAGGTGGGATGATCATCCAACATTCTTGCAAATCTCCTCCAAAATCTAATAGAAAGTCTTCTTCCCTGGACAGTAGAGACAATTACTCCAACAAAAGCAGGATCAGCTATTTGTAATGCCCTTGGTTTCAGAAGAAACAATGAATGAGCAGGTGTCCCAATACTTTTGTCCATATTGTGTACATTCTTAGCACAGTATCTACCATTGCAGTGATTCCATGTAAATAGAACATCAGCACATACAGCGTGGCTTCCTGAATGTCCAGAATACTTCACTAGTCAAAGCTTTTGTTCATCACAGGGCATTTGGACCAAGGAGGCCACCAACACTTTCCAGAAGCTGTGTTGTGAGCGCACCCTAGTGGCTGCAGTCCACAGCTACCATGAGAACTTCCTGCTGCTCTTCCTGTGTGACACACACACTGATGAGGACCTCTACATCCACTGTGCGCTTCAGGCTGAGGGCCACGGCATTGCCTGCTCTCCTGCCAGCACACCGGTCAGAGCGTCTCCCTTCTCCCTTTCCAAACCAGCATCACTGACCTGAGTTCTGTTCCAGTGGCTATTTTACTTCTGTTTGGTTTCTCAGGTATTACAGCAGTTCAACCCCATAACCCTTTACCTTGGAAGCGGTCAGCTGGAGGAAGTAGAAGGACAGTTCAGTCACCCCCTGGGTGTCCCAAACGGCCACAACCCAAACGATCAGCCTCAGCAAGATCCTTCCACAGTATGCAGTCACACACATCTGGTAGTTTATTGTAACTACTAACACACAATGTACAGTATTTAGTGTCTTAGATAACTGTACTGGGCAGCATGCCTGTTTGCCCTCAGCTTTCTGTAAATTACTCTGGTCCTCAGGACCAGCGCCCTGCAGCCAAGCTCTTTCTGCTGAGACGGTAAAGTGGGGAATTACAGGGAGCCGGTATTGGACAGCAGTCATCAAGCTGGGTTTTTAGGGCCCATATATCACCTGTCGCCCGAATGCCCACTGCACTTTCTTAAAGTGTCTCAGAGTCGTATTGATCTGTTCTCAAAAAGGAATTATGAACCCTATTTGTTGATGTTTAATTAGCATACCAATGTCTGATCAATAGCTTACATTTGTGTTTCTTCCTGTTTAATTCACAGAGTTAATATGAATGTGTGGCTCTCAGTTTTTGACAGATGGTGTGGAGAAACAAGCGTTCGGCAAAGAAACGGAGGATCTTGTTGATCTTCCTGAGCTGGAGGTTATCGGTATGGCTCAGGTGAGGTTAACAAATTAGTTTGTCTGTAGATTAGGGGTGTAAGAAAATGATGATATTTCAAAGTATGGAATGGTATGTTTTGCAGTGCTGTCATTCCTCAAACACAGTATTGATTTTTAATTAATTGTTTAAATCTAAAAGATTGGTGTCAGACGGTGGTTTATTTTATGTGGTGCTTAAACCCTGACCACTAGATGGCAGTGTTGTGGATTAAGATCCCACTGTTCTGATTGGATAAAAAGTCAACTTTTCTTTTATTCAGATTTTACCCAAATGATGGTGTTTTTATACTATGACAGCTTTTCTACATTTTGAATGAGAAAAACTGCAATATGCTTCCAGAATTGCTACATATTGAATTGTAACTCATGTATCGTGATGCATATCATATCGCCAGGTTCTTACCGTTAACAGCCCTACCATCGATATTGCACATATTCTGTTCTATCCCTGATTTTACTTTCTCTCAATCTAGGATGAAATGAATAATCCATTTGGGGCATTGCTGAGTAAAGATCCAGCCAGCTTCAATAACTGGGATCCAGGATGGACTGACAAAAGCAGTGTGGGTGACGAGTCCAAACCTGTTCAGAACTGGCAAGCAGACCCTGGCAAAGTAAGCACACTGTGTTATCTGCTGTATAATCGTATCTCATTTGAGGTGTAGTACTTATTCCTCAGTGCTGCTGTCCTAATAAACAAAACGCTCAGAATCAAAATCAAGATCAATCAAAGAACCTCAAAGAATGTATTTCACTGCGTTTTATAAAATTAGGCCCTATTTCAGTTAAAACAACATCTGGTATCAGTTTTACAGCGCCTCCGTCATTTCCACTCCGGGCCGGAGCGCTGCTGCTGCTACTGCACTATGGAGGTTTGGTGGTGGAGCTGCAAGAGGAGAACCTCTCTCCAGAACTGCTGCTGTGTAACGCTGCAGAACCCATAGAGTCATATTAGTGTACAATCCTGTAGTGTTACTCTACCGCCTCAGCCCACATGCTGCTCTACCTCCAGATCAAGATTCTGGATCCCTCAGACTGTCCAGAAATGCACTTGTTTTATTCCATGAGGGGGCGTAAATATGTGTTTACTTTTTGTTAAGTGCTGCATAATACAATGACAAAGTATTTGGTGTCAAAATGAAAGAAATTTAAAAGCTCAATTTAACTTTTTGGGTGAAAATGAATTGTTTAGATTAGTCAAGACAGAAAAATCAAAAGTCATTAGTGGCAGCCCAAAACCCACTCTCTCCTTCAGACTCTTCTAGCCACTGGGTGGGTATCGGTGCTGCTGAATGCTGAGTATTGTTGTCATCTTCTCCAGAGTGAGAGCTTTGCTGTCTTGAGTATAATTCACCTCCTGATGTGCTGCTCATTGTCACTCATTATAATCCATGTTCCCTGGAGACACAACGCAATTAATTATTTGTTAATTAGATGAGAATGCTAATTAGGCTCTCCACAAAGGCCCGTCTGCTGATTCATTAAAAAAATCTTTGTGAAGGAAGACAGGTTTAATAGGTGAGGATGGATGTGAGCTGAAAGCTTAAATGCTTCCGTAAAATGCTCTCGTAAAAGTGGCTCACAAGCAAGAGTTCAAGCTGAAGTAATGTAATCATGCTTTAACCAGAACTGTACAGAGCAGAGTTTTACTGTAAACAAGAGCTTCTCCTTCTGAAGAAAGTAGTGAGATCTTGTCTGTGAGCTAGTCTGAAGAACACAGCTCGGTTCCTCCAGGGTTCTCCTGGACGCCCCCCAGTCCAGCCAGCACAGCGTGGAGGATGTGTTCACCTCCATCAGCAGCAGCAGCAGCAGCAGCAGCAGCTCACCTGATTTACCATCATTAA
This sequence comes from Salminus brasiliensis, assembly GCF_030463535.1. Lineage (NCBI taxonomy): Eukaryota > Metazoa > Chordata > Actinopteri > Characiformes > Bryconidae > Salminus > Salminus brasiliensis. The sequence continues at coordinate 1,307,184 of NC_132894.1, read as the reverse complement.
GCCCTGATTTACCACCAAACCAGGTGTTGATCTGAGGAGAGCTCTAAATAATACTAGACTCCATGATGAGAACGCTGGAGATGTTCTAATGATGAACACAGTGATGGAGAACCTCCACCACTTTCTGTAGGAGTGTTATTATTAGTGTTTATTCTGATATCAGAGTTTTACTGAGCAGATCAGCAGCTCTACGCTCTGATATATATGCACAGTGCTCTGGATGTCCTGATGTTTGTGATGCTGCATGTTGCACTTTTTTTTTTGTGTGTGTGTGTGTGTGTGTGTGTGTGTGTGTGTGTGTGTGTGTGTGTGTGTGTGTGTGTGTGTGTGTAGACCGTGACGCCGTCATCTGCACCATCTGTCAAGCTGACATCAGAACCTCAGCTATCTTGTGGGCATGTAGGGGACAGTAAACAAGCCCAGTCAACTGCCTACACCCTGCAGACCCTCAGCCTCCACACGCCAAGCCTGATGGGCAGCTGCAGCAGACAGACAGGTAGAACACAGCACCTCCAAACACGCACTGCTCCAGTGGTTACATGTATACATACACGCCTGTAGATCACTTATAATTGATCAACTAATAAATAGAGCTGCTGCAATTGATCGACATTATCGCTAATGTTAATAATAGAAACATTATTGTCAGATAATAGTTATTGATTAATTGGCTTTATGATGTTTGCATGTCCCATTTACATCACGTTACTGAAATACAGACACTCTTTAATGATGCCTTTGGGTCGTATCATTAGGAAGTACACTGAAGCCTACTGACTTGTGCCCACTTAAGCATCTTAATGAGTGTCTGGGCAAGATTAAACTCTGCATGACAGACTACCTTCCAAAAAAAGTGTCCAAATATGTGAAACGCTATGTTAAGAATCTTAGTCTCGTTTTGAATCTGCGTTGGGGAGCTGTGCTTTACCCTGGGGGCACTGGCTACTTAGCGATGCTGCGCTTTGTAAAAGCGGCATTTGTAGAAGAGGCCGTGGCTGTCTTCATGTGTCTTCACCCTCCTTGTCATTGTTAATGATGGGGGGAGTTCCCATAAATGATGATTAAGTAAATGGCCGTCCAAATGAGGTAGAAAAATGGGATTATATTAGAAATAAATGTAAAAAATTATTTTCAATAATAATTTTCAATGTCTGAATTCTTTTAATGATCTAAATTTCATAGCTTTTTGAAAGGGTGTCACTATATCAGAGGCATAAAATAACAATTATTTATGGCACAATACATCATCCAAAAAAATAAACTTCTTGTGACTGACAGGCCTATTAACTAGTTAAACACTGCTTCACTGATATACTGAGGTTCTCTAATTGCACTGTCAGTGTTTTAGTAAACTACCTGTTTTCATATTTTCATATGATGTTCTTCTCTAAACTCCTACCGTCTTTCTTATCCAGACACGTCTGCTGAATCATTCCACCTCTCCCCAACATCCAGCCTATTTCCTTTATTTAACACTGGACACAGACTGGGTCCTGAAGCCCTCTTCCTCCGCCAGGCCAGCCCTCTAGCCTTGGGCCCAGCTGCTCGCCTGGCAGCCGGATCCAGCCTCCTCCATTGGTACCCTCACAAACGAGCCTGAACCAATAGGGCCAGTTTCTCAACTCATATTCACGTGTCTCTGAGTACGAGTTCAGAAACTACTGTGAAGATTTCGGGTGTAGTGATGAAGGCTGTTTCAGGGTTTTGCGTTATGTTAAATATAGTTTTATCTGTTATACGTTATCAACATTCCAAAGCCCTTCCCGCTGTGATGTTGTGAGCAAATTATGAAACAATGTCTAGAGAGAAATAGAATATTGTTTACGGCTGATTAATTATTTTCAATTGATGATGACCCTTAAAATATTTATTTTGTCTTTTTGTTTTATGTTCAATTTGCTGTTTTATCAGGTAACATTCTGCCTTCATGGTCTTCTTGGTTCTGTCATAAACTCATTTTTATTTTCTCCGTCTCTAGTAAAGTTGCTTGTTCATTGGTTTGCAGCTTTATCCTTATCTTTGTTTCTTTATCTGACTGGAATATGAATATATATATATATATATATATATATATATATATATATATATATATATAAACTGAACTGGACTCCATGTACCAGCTTTGTCTTTGCTCTGATCTGGAAGTTGTCAGCAAATTACCTTTTGCAAAAATCTGACAACGACCAGAAAAAATGCACCAAGGAGTAAAAATGAAAAATGATAACATTTTGTTATTAAAAATGCTGTCTTTACTGTCATTCAGTGCAGACTTGCACAATAGCAAGGACGATGTTTACATTAATCAGAGCAGGCTAATATTTTACAGATGTTTATGTTCAGTTATCATGAGGTTCGAACTTGGAGGCTGCCCCTTCAGATGATCTAAACTGTAGCTAGCCTCTGAAGGTGTGCTGTTGTGGTGTCTGGCACCAAGACTAACGTCAGCAGCAGATCCATTAAGACCTGCAAGATGTGAGGCGAGACCTCCATGAGCATCACTGAGTCTTGGGTTTCCGGTTCACCGGTTGTCCTTCATTGGAGCACTTTTGGTAGGTACTGACCACTGCATACCAGGAACACCCCACAAGACCTGCTTCTTGATATTCTGGAGATGTTCTAACCCAGTCATTGTCTAGAACATCACAGTTTGGTTCTTGTCAAAGTGTCTCAGATTCTTACGCTTGTCCATTTCTCCTGCTTCATCTCCTTCTTCATCACCTTCAAGAACTGACTGTTCACTCACTGACTAATATGTAGATTCAGCCATCAACAGACAGGAGCCTCTGGAACCAGATAAGCTCTAGTTGAGACTACCTTTTAACGACTCCGGTACTGTATTACCATGCATGTTCTCCCAAGATGGCGAGTTTCCAGAAGGACTGTAAGGAGTGGCGGTGTGGATTTGTCGCTGGACTTGCTGAGTGCTGTGTAGATTTGGTTGTGCAGCTCCAGGCTGGGAAAGCCAGCTGGCAGTGACTCATTGTGACCTGGCTTTGGCCTCGCTGGCCTCATCGCCCTGCAGCTCTAAGTGCTGATCCCTGTCAGCACAGAGTGTGTTCATCATATAGCAGCCTCTCTGGCTCTGCAAACACACTATCCTCCCCTACGGATACATCATCAACCTCCCCGCTTCGTCAACTCTGCGGTTTCTGAGCTTCTCTACTCGTCCTGTGTCATAACCCATGTGTCTCGACGGAGCTGGAGATTATTCTGCGAGCCTGTGGATTGGAATGCACTTTTAAGGACAAACGAATGAATCCAGCAAACCCACCGATGCACAAAATGCTCATCCGGCGTGCTGCATCAGGCTTTCAGCGTGGCCATCTTGAGCCCCGGGGGGTGTGTGTTGATTAGCCATGTTTTTATGAGCTTTGGTAGCCATCATGCAGCCCTCATCTGCTTCCTCCTACCCTTGTCTCTGCGAGATTCACCTTGACACAGCATCCATTCACTGTGGGAGGACCACTGCTCTGCTGAGCACCAGGGGAATATTAAATTACCCAAACAGCATGACATTAATCCGGCTGTGTCCATAACTCCATATTTGAGGCAGGCCGAACAGCCCTGGTCTCCAACCTGGGCCTTAGATACCCGCTGCCTCGCTGGACTGAATCTCCCTCATTTAGCCAATTATGGTGATAATGGGAGCTTAATGAGCTAGCTTTTCCAAGCCCCCCCCCTCCTCCCCCCAGGAGGCTCGGCCTTTTAGGAACGCCTCAGCTGGAGGAGCTGGAGGACGATACTTGATCCAAGCTCAATGAAGTCCAGTCTTAGAGGCCATATCAGCATTTCAGACTGAACAGAGTTTAATATGATGTAAAAACCTTGGCTGGGAGAGTAAAACCACAGTATTGATGTTTTAGATCAATACTGAATTACCCGCATTCGAGGTTTTAAGCGATTGAAATAATGAATAATGAAATCCACAGCAGTCACTCTGGACCACTGGGAAAATGATTTTGTTGGGATTCAAGGTGAAAGAAAACCATCATGTGTCACACAGCTGAAGCAATTTGATGGAGGAGAAGCAGGGCTCAGTTCGTCCAGATTAAGGAGGCCGATGCAGAAAAAAAATAGTGACTGCAGTATATGGGAATATGGGCGTATCCAGAGAGAGAGGGTGGCTTTCTTTGCACTGATGTTTACATACTACCTGTTTATAGAACCACTGCAATTGTGTGAAATTGCAACATCTAAAGTGAATCTTCTCCTTTATATATTCTCATATTCATGATCTACAGCACTTGTTTATAGGACCAATACTGGAAATGTGCAGTGCTCACATTTTAAATGGATCTTTCTCTCAGCTGTTTATTTATTTATATATATATATATATACACACACAAATTTGTTTATGTGCTGTGTTTTGATTTGATTATTATGTACTTTTACTTATTTATGTTTATTATTTAATTTATTTATGCACTCTTAGCTTAGTTTCATCTTTTCTTTATTTTCTGTTGCAGTGATGTGAGAACCACTTTCAGGATTGCTACTTAATTTCATTTACCGCCCTCTATCCTTCCATCCACCTATCCACCCACCCAACTGTACATGGTCTGTCTATCCACCTATCCATCTATCCATCTATCCATCCACCTACCCATTCACCTACCCATTCGTACATCTTTCATCTGTCTACCTATCCACTCACCCATCTATCCAGTCACCAGTCCATTCATCGTCCATCCACCCATGCATCCGTCCATCTATCCATCCACCTGTTCTCCCACCTATGCATCCATTCATTCATCCACCTATCTACCTACCCATATGTCCATCTTCCATCTATCTACCTATCCGCCCATCAGCCAGTCACCAATCCATCCATCCTCCATCCACCTAGCCGTCCACCCATTCGGCCATCCTTCATCTACCCATCCACCTATCTATCCTTTCACCAATCCATTCATACACCCACCCATTCGTCCACTTATACATCCACCCACCCATGCATCCATCCATCCATCCAATGATGAATGTGAATATGCTGTGATAAGGAGCTACATGCGACCACAAAACAGTCCACCTTCTGGAAGTGAATCCCTTCATGTCTGTAAGCACGGTGAACATTAATGTTCTGCAATAATCACTGATACACATCCAGAATAAATGCAGGCGTAGTGTTTGGACGGGGTCAGTGTTGTCTAATCAAGCAGCAGGTTGTACTTTCAACCAAGCATGTGTACGACTAATTCCACTCGTTTAATCAATTCCCAGTCCTCCAATAATTGATGAGTTGTATCAGGGCCTGCTCTTGGTTGATTGGATTAAAAACAGCAACCACATCAGTTTTCTGCAGATAAGACTGAACACTCTGACTACTGAGCGTAAGGGTCTTCCTATACAACCCATACAAAGTCATTTTCGACCATGAGCCGTTTAGCTATAGCGAACAGAGTGAGGGAGTGGTCTCATTTTCTCTCATTTAAAGATGCCCTATTTTACTTTATTTAGCATTTCCCATAAAGCCACAGCCACAATCTCTTGCATGACCATTTTCCACCTTAAGACTGAATGTAAATAACCTTTGTCCTCATTGGCAGCCTGGTATTGTGACTCACTCAGAAAAGCAGTCCTGGCTGAGTACTGCTTATAGCCTAAACAAAAGTGGGCGGGGCTAAACTGCTGAGGGCTGAATAGGGGGATATATAAAATGTAAATGTGACCTATTATCAGCCATAACATAAAAACCACTGACGGGTAATTATTATTGATGATCTTGTTCCAGGACACAGGACAAACGGACAGGCGTTAGAATCAGACACTTTGACAAGAACCCAGCTGGGATGTTCTAGGCGACTGGGTGTGGTGAGGTGGTGTATGTAGATTAGATAAAAGCTCGCTGCTGAATAGAGAATGGCGTTAGCCAGAGAGCCGCCCAGATCTTCCGCCTGTCAGGATGATCATGGTTGCTGTGACGATCTGTTCTCAAGTCTCTCAAATATTTCTGACTAAAATATGAAGATCTGAATCTTCAAGCTCACTGATCCAGTCCCAGCTGATCAGACTGCAGACTGCAAAGGTGAAACTGGTTTCCCTAAGTGGTTACTGTGGTATCCCCGGTGGTTGCTAGGCTGTGGACACCCCTTCTAATGAATGCATTCATCCAGATGTGCAAATGCACACACACAGCTTGTC
>NC_132894.1:1266042-1296042 GCF_030463535.1 Salminus brasiliensis | reverse complement strand
CTGTAAGGATTTGATTGCACTCAACAATGTTGGAGGATCCCCAAAATCCCCAATATTTTATTGGCAGTGCTTCTCCACAGGGATTAGACAAACCGTGTGTGTGTGTGTGTGCAATTACACAGCAATTTTAGCCTGTAGTATTAGCTTTTGAGGCTCCACCCAGAGTCATTGATGGATGGAAATTAGAATTAGAGAGAAGTAAGAAGGGACTGGGGTTCTGATACGGCTCCACACCGACCCACATGCCACACTGAATGACTGCCCAGAAGAGGGCCATGTATGGTCTTCAGAACCCAAATTTTATTTATCCTCTTGATGTAGTTCTACTTATAATTCTAGTTATAATATATAATAATAATAACACAACAACAACATCATGACAATAATAATAATAATATAAGAAGAAGAATATCTATTGAATCTATTTATTCACTTCTATTGAAAGCTAAGAAGGTTTCTCCCTCTAGTGTAAAGTAATCACTGTGATCATTAACTGGTCGCTGACAATGGAAGTTGATATACTGATCAACAATATACAAAAGTTAAACCATCTTAGACCAATATAAACCATCTTAAATCAGTATAAACCAGTTTAAACCATCTTAGACCAGCATAAACCATCTTAGACCAGCATAAACCAGCTTAGACCAGCATAAACCAGCTTAGACAAATGGAAACCATTTTAGACCAGCATAAACCAGCTTAGACCAGAATAAACCAGCTTAGACCAATAGAAACCACTTAGACCAGCATAAACCATCTTAGACCAGAATAAACCATCTTAGACAAATGGAAACCATTTTAGACCAGCATAAACCAGCTTAGACCAGAATAAACCAGCTTAGACCAATAGAAACCACTTAGACCAGTTTAAACCATCTTAGATCAGAATAAACCATCTTAGACCAATAGAAACCACTTAGACCAGAATAAACCATCTTAGACCAGAATAAACCATCTTAGACCAATAGAAACCTGCTTAGACCAGCATAAACCAGCTTAGACCAGTTTAAACCGTCTTAGACCAGCATAAACCAGCTTAGACCAGTTTAAACCGTCTTAGACCAGCATAAACCAGCTTAGACCAGTTTAAACCGTCTTAAACCAGCATAAACCAGCTTAGATAGTTCATCTACATATATAATACAGTATGTATTTATTAATTACTGCTATTTATATATTATATAAATATAATATCAGTTCTAAAGGAACAGTGAGCACTGGGGAAAGGGACCCCCAGCCAAACGCAGATATGACATGTGAGCTAGTATGGGGACCTGTGCCAGTGTAGAGCAAATGAAGTCCACATTGTGAGCCAACATTGGAGCTGATGGCAATGCTCTTGCTGTTTCAGCTTTTATGGCTTTTTTAACTATGCAGCAATATCATTAGAGAGCAGATCCAGCACTTCATGTGGAAAGGCTGCATACTGATGAATGTGCACCTACTTTATAGGTTCACCAATCCAGCAAGCACAACATCTCTGCACATCATTAAATACAAGCCTTCGTTTTCCAGCAGTGCTCTGTGATCCACCGGCAACACGCCGGACAGCAGGACGCGCTGAATGAAGAGGCGGGCGGTGGCTTAAGGTTGTTGGATATTTGAGACTGTGCTGTGGCTTTGTCCTTGGGCTGGGAAGCTCACGTGGAGCACCTATAAATCCTGCAGCACCGACCTTAGCAGCACATTATTTCCCCGCAGACTGTGCTCTCTGAGACTCAGGAAGACCTGCCACTTTTCCATCTGTGTACACGAGCACTTCACACTGCAAATGCCAGCTACTGCGTGCACCTTAAACATGCAGGAATGGAGAGACAGGAAATGGCTTTTATTATCTGGCTCCAAAGGCACCTGTCAAGAGGGAGCAGGTGAACAGTCAGTTCTTGAAGGTGATGAAGGTGATGAAGGTGCTGACAAGCGTAAGAATCTGAGACACTTTGACAAGAACCCAAACTGTGATGTTCTAGACAATGACTGGGTCAGAACATCTCCAGAACATCTCCAGAACATCAGCAAGAAGGTCTTGTGGGGTGTTTTCCCAGTATGCAGTGGTCAGCACCTACCCTACCAAAAGTGCTCCAAGGAAGGACAACCAGTGAACCAGCGGCAGGGTCAGGGTCCGGGTACCACCTCACAATATACATATGGACTTATGGATCTGCTGCTAATGTTAGTCCTGGACACCTTCAGAGAGACATTTGGCAGCACAAGGGGGACATAATATTAGGTAGAATATATTATAATATAAGTATAATATTGGGGAGGTGGTTTTAATGTTATGGCTGATGGTGTAAAAAGATGATCTTCACGTTGTGGGATAATATCATGATGACTGGACCAGTGGAAATGATCTACAATTACTTCGTGGTTAACAGGTTCTATACACTGGTGGTCTATATAGAACCTCTCTGTGTATATTTTGGTTTATATAGCACCACAAATGAGCAGCTCCACCCTGGCTCCACCCACTCATACACACACACCTCATTAGCTCTATTACATATTACCATGGTTGAAAAACGTTTTCTGAATTATAATTTAAATTATAGGAGTATATATTATTTAGTTACACTGTGTGTCCAAATGCCCTTGTAATGAATATATTCAGGGTACTTTAAGTCACACCTATTGCTGATACAGATGTGCAAATCAACACACAGTTTGTCTAGTCCCTGTAGAGAAATAATGCCAATAGAATAGGACTCTCTAGAGCAGATAGTAAACTTGACCCTATTGGCTCCATGCTGCCTAATTCCAGGCGTGGGCTAAAGGGGTATAGCTAAAGCCCCCCAGCATTGAGCTGTGGAGCAGTGGAAGAACTGTGTTCTCTGGAGGGAAAGATAATGCGCCATTCAATACTTTTGGATGGGATGAGTTGGGGAGTTGGGGATGATGTGGTGGGGTGATGATCATCATCCAACACCTTGACCTCACTAGTCTTGTCGCTGAATGCTAAGCAAAGCTATGCTCCTTCAGAATCTAGTAGAAAGTCTTCTTCTCTGGACAGTAGAGACAGTTACTCCAACAGAAGCAGGATCAGCTCTTTTAATACCCTTGATTTCAGAAGAAACAGTGAATGAGCAGGTGTCCCAATACTTTTGTCCACGTAGCGTAGTTAGCTTGCTAACTCAGTAATCAATTATTTAGAGGTCTACTACATTGCAGCAGTCTAATCCACATTCAGAGGCAGAACCCAGTCAAATACAGAGGCGTTTGGTCTCGTCACAGTACCACAGAGTGCACTGCAGCACAGGAGATGTCCCCAGAGAGGCAGAAATACACAAATTACATTAGCCCCTTGGCCGTGAATCCTATTTCAGTCTTTGCCCGGCGATGCATAGGGGCACCATGTTTCATCTGTAGCCTCCGAAACAGCAGCTTTGGCGCTGGCATGCTTTATGTAGGCATGGGGATTTCTGGGAAGCCATACAAATAAATGCATTTAGCTTTTTGTGTGTTGAGTGTGACACTGAGACTAATGCCCTGCAGCGCTCTGCCCTCAGGGAAGCCCTCTGAAATACAGGCCTGTAAAAATGAATACTGTAACATGCAGACGCCATTAAAACCAGCTTACGCTGCAGTGCTGATTAAACCAGGCGCTCTGCTGTCTGTTGTAATCTCACAAATGCTCTGATCTCATGGCACAGAGAACCTCCCCACGGTTCGCTTGGCTTTATCTTACCTATTATGAACAATGATGTCAGTATGAAGACCACAATACTCAACACTACACTTCACCCAATAGAACTCAGCGATGAATAATATTAATATTAATAATAATATCAGAGCCTCAGATCTTCAAAGCCATTCTGACTGGGCTTACTGCCGGGCCAAGCAGGCCCTTAATGCAATTCTTACCTCCATATCATATATTACCTTTAATTTACATGGAATTTCACTCTCTCTAAATATTTAATATTTAACAATTAAATTCAATTACTAGATAATCTGTAATTCCAGATATCTTCACTAAAATACTGACTAGTAAATATCAATACTATTATAATTACTAGTCCAATACAATTTGTAGATCCTAAATACACATCACTACTACCCAAAACTAAATTAAAAATATGCTGAATTTGCATTAGCACTAATCAGAACTCATTTACAGAGAACTCTTTATGGACAAAAGTATTGGGACACCTGTTCATTTATTTTGTTTCTTCTGAAATCAAGGGTATTAAAAGAGCTGATCCTGCTTCTGTTGGAGTAACTGTCTCTACTGTCCAGAGAAGAAGACTTTCTACTAGATTCTGAAGGAGCATTGCTGTGAGGATTTGATTGCACACTGACGAGGTTAGTGAGGTCAGGATATTGGATGATGATGATCACCACCCCACCTCATCATCCACAACTCTCAAACTCATCCCATCCAAAAGTACTGGATGGAGCTCCTCCACCATCATTCCAGAGAACACAGCTCTTCCACTGCTCCACAGCTCCTTAATGCTGGTGGGCTTTATACCCCTCTAGCCCACGCCTGGCATTAGGCAGCATGGTGAACAACTTGCCATACAACACAAACAGTGTATGTTCGGACATCAAGTCATAGCAGAGCAAGAGAAGATACAGCTCTGCCCTTCTTATGACTCTACCATGAACATAATGGTTGTGCAGGCAAAGGAGTATTAATCCTGTATGTGTGAAGTAAAAGCTGAACGCTGCATGCAGTACTTTATTTTTATTTATTTCATTAATTATATAATTAGGGGTGTCTATTGTGGGAGCACTGCTGAAAGGGTGGTTCTCGATTTTACAAGTGAACAGACAGGATTAAAAATAAACCTTTAAGACGAGGTATAAAAACAACCATCCAGTGGCACTATAATATGTAGATTTCTACATAACATGTATTTGAGGCTGCTGGCAGGATGCAGTCCTAATAAAAGCACTTCCTAATTATCTTTAAACAGTGCCTATGCGTGTTGTGATCCTCTGCTTGGCACTGTAATTGGGCGGTAATCAGTGGGTGCTATTGTTATTTCCCACTAAGCAGTTCCACATGGACGACACGCCCGCTGAAATAGCTTCCACTGAAGAGGAGATACTGAGACAGTGTCCGCTGCGCTGGTTCTGGACAGGAAGCGGACTGATGTTCCACAGATAAAGATGGGGTAGATAGAGTGAAAGGGAAAGAGCCGTCAGGTTGATGGAAAGAGGAGAGGGGGATGTCATGATGAGAACAGACAGAAAGTGAAGAATGAGATAAAAGAGGGCGGTGTGCCCAGACCGGGCCGAGCAGGCGAGCTGGGGAGGTGTAGTTTGGCAGGCCGCTCGGCCGGGTTAGTGCTGAAGAGATATCCCGCCTGTGGCAGCTGGAAGGATGAAGTTCAGCGAGCTGACGGACAGAATCGCCTCTAAAACAAAGTAAAGAGTACAAACTGAAGACAAACCAACCTCACATGGACTGTTTCTGACAGGCCTGTATATAAACACACACACACACACACACACACACACATACCAAGCATTATATACTGGGAAATCACAGCAGTTGATCCATACATAGAACTAAAACAAATCTTTCTGAGAAACAGACACATAGACAGACAGACATATAGCTATATATGTATATATGTATATATATATTTTTTTTTTTTAAGATGACAGACAGTGTATAGGGAGAGGTAGATAGACAGACATAGACAAAACAGACACATAGACAGACAGACAGACAAATATATGGATAGACAGTCAGATAGATTGACAGATATACAGATAGAGAGACAGACATATATATATATATATTTATATATATATGCACATAGTCAGACACAGACAGATAGATAGACAGACATATAGATGTTAAGATAGAGAGACATATATATATTTTAAGAAGACAGCGAGACAGACGGACAGACACGTATAGGGAGAGGTAGATAGATAGATAGACAGACAGACATACATATGGACAGACAGTCAGATAGATAGAGAGACAGACATATATAATTATATATATATATATATATATATATATATATATATATATATATATATACACACAGACAGATAGATAGACAGACATACAGATGTTAGGATAGAACGACATATCTCTAATTCTCTCTCTCTCTCTCTCTCTCTATATATATATATATATATATATATATATATATATATAGATGGATAGACAGACATTGACACACATAGACAGACAGGTGTCAGACATAAATATATATATATATGTGTGTGTGTGTGTGTGTATAGGTATAGGTAGGTAGATAGACAGACAGAAGAGGGATAGAACTTAGAGACTGTGTGTAATTGATCTGTCTATCTATTTTGTCTGTTTAGCCGTTCTGTCTATATAGTCTCTCTATATCTGTGCATCTATCTGTGTATCTGTCTGTCTGTCTATCTCTATATATAGATAGATGAGGGGATGGACATTATTGATCTGTGAGGAGATATGTGGATGCTGCTGAATGTGATCATCATCTGACCAGCGGTTTTATCAAAACTGCCTTTTCCTCTTTACTGTTTTACCCAGCACACAGCTCCTCTTCCTCCTCCTCTTCCTCCTCCTCCTCCTCTTCATGTTATACTGTTTGTAAGCTGTTACTGCAGTGTTCACTTTCACAGTACTGAAACTGCCAGCAACTGCAGCGTCACACACTTCAGCCATTCTCAGTCTGCGCTTCTGAGGGTGTTCTTATGCCTCAAGGTAATAATTATAGTCAAATGACCACAGGTCAGGCTTTAACCTTCTCACAGCGCAGTAGTTTTCATAGTTTGCAGGGCATATGTGGTATTTTATCCATATCGTGCGTTCTTACTATGGTAATTATATATACTAATGTTAATAGAATTTGATGTCTGGCTCAAGGACAGGTGTGTGACCCCAGACTGCCACGTGGAGGCCTGCAGTGTTGCCCACCATAACATTAGTTTTTTAGTAGGTACAGCAGTTACAGTAATGTGGATTATGGGTTGGATTTGTAAGCCTGCAGTGAAAGAGTTAAATCCTGTTCTTCCACCTAAAGAAAGTCTTCCACAAAGGGCCGCTGATTCCAGCTGGCTCAGTCCTCCTGGTTCAATAGTACTGTAGTTAATTGGCTGGGCTGATGGAGAGCAAGAGTGCTCCCTAAAGCAGAAGCGTGTGTTCGCCAGCGCTCGGCTGCAGGAAGTCTTATCAGCGCTGCAGCCCTTCAGGCTGTAAAGGCGATTGAAGGCTGTGCCAGGCTTTTGCATTTTCATTCTTGCTCTAATCTGGGCCCGGCAGCGAGGAGAGCTCATCCAGCCGTCCGCTCGGCTGCTGTATGAGCAGAATTTCAAATCGCTCTCCGCCCGGAGTCCCATGTGCCAGACTTTAGCTGGAGGAGGATGGGGAGAGGATGACATATACACCCTACAGTCAGTCCACTTCTCCAGTTATGAAATAGCAGCAGCTTTTGCTGGAATTGCACATGCACCCGTGTCCAAGTGTATATACATAGCATTATAATATACAACGATCGACCACAACATTAAAACCGCCTGCCAAATATTGCGTAGGTTCTCCTTGTGCTGCCAAAACAGTTGGGTGCCCATGACCCTGGTTATCCTTCCTTGGAGCACTTTTGGTAGGTACTGACCTGCTGCATACCGGGAGAGAACACCCCACAAGACCCGCCTGATGTTTGGGAGATGTTCTGACCCAGTCATTGTCTAGAACATCACAGTTTAAGGTTTGACCTTCAAGAATGGGCTGTTCACTTGCTGCCTAATATGTAGATCCAGCAGTTGGCAGGAGCCACTGGAAGCAGAGCATCAATGTTATTCACTTTACCTGTGAGTGGTGTTAATGTTATGGCTGATCGGAGGTATGTATATTACATAACAAACCTGGGCCACCGTTTTTACCACAATCTACGACCCCCTCTGTGACATCATGCTACCAGTGCTGGGAGGTTGCAGGGGTGGGCAGTTGTGGTTCTGGAGGGCTGGATTTCTGCACAGTGCTTTTCCTGCTGAAGCACACCTGATTCACCTTACCTGTTGATGGCCAGGTTCGAAAGGTCAGTTAGAGCAGGGAAATTGGGAATCACTGTGCTGGACTCCGGCCCCTGTAACTGGCCTGTGGCATCATTCTGGAGCAAACTGGCCATCTCCAAGTACTGGTGTGGACGGCACCTTTAGAACTAGACCCCATTGCTGTAAAATCCAGTCCATCACACAAACCCTCACGCATTTGAATCCTGACCAAGCCGCTGCTGAAAAGAAGCTGTCAGACTAGCTTAAATCCAGAGTGATGAATTATTTCCCACTCAGCATGAAGAAGAATGGATATGGAGAGAGAAAGGAGCAGGTGTCTCTGTCTCTCTGTCTCTCCCTCTCGCGTCCTCTCTCTCAGCCTGTGGTGAGCCGTCATTATCCTCATCCAGCTGCATGATTGCATTTCATCATGCCAGCTCCTTAATCAAATCTGCACTCCTGGTCAAACTCAATTCTGCCGAGCTGCTTGACCCGACACTTCTTCTGTCAGCATGCTCTCTACACCCCTACACAACAGAAACAACAGCTCCCTCTCTCCATTGAGCTCTATCTCTCTCCATCTATCTCTCCCCATCTGTCTCCTTAAAGAAGCTAAATGCAGTCATTAGAAGGGGTGTCCATAAATATTTGGACATATAGTGTATGTACAGTATATCTAACTCACCCGGCCTCCCATCCATCCGGTAACGTCTCAGTTCCGGGTGAGTTAGATATACTGTACATACACTATATGTCCAAATATTTATGGACACCCCTTCTAATGACTGCATTTAGCTTCTTTAAGTTGCACTCATTGCTGACACAGATGTGCAAATGCACACACACAGCTTATCTAGTCCCTGTAGTAAAGTACTGCCAGTAGAATGGGACAGGTGTGGGCTAGAGGGCGAGGTGTGGAGCTAGAGCTCCATCCAGTACTTGTGGGATGAGTTGGGGATGATGATGATGAGGTGAGGTGGTCTCATTACGTTCTTGTGGTTACATTCAACCAAATCCTCACAGCAGTGCTCAAAAACGCCTTTTCCTGGACAGTTGAGAAAGTCACTACCCTTGTATCTCCATTTTTGCCATTTTTACTTCCTGACATTGGTTCTTTATATTGTAGAAGAATTTCATTATATATAATATAATTTATATATTAGTACTGAAATATATATTATTTTTTAATTTTTTTAGAAAAGGAAAAAGACGGTTCTGTTGTGGAAGTGCAGGAGAGAGAACCACAACCATTAATTTAATTTAATTCAATTCTAATTTAATTCAATTTTATTTCTAAAGCACTTTTCACAGTAAATGTTGTCATAAAGCAGAGATTGTAGGGTAGTGGAGAGCCGGGTCTGGCGTTACCGGGACAGAACAGTCAGAACAGGGCATCTGAAAACAAGGGAAAGAGAGAGAGAGAAAGAAAACTGAGAGGAAGGAAAACGGGGGCTAGGAGGCTCACAGGTTACACAGAGGGACAAGTCTGATCCAGAGGGTAGACAGGCACCAGCACCCAAATCGAATGGACTCGCATCAGCAGTGGAACCACATGTTGCAATGGTGCATTTACATTGATATATAGAATATGATACCGTAAACAACATCAGCAGAAGAAGAGAATGAGAAAAATTCATAAAGTGAATTTGGAAGCTTTATTAGCGACTGTCTGAAGATCTTACGTGCAAATCCTGTCACACAGGTAGGAGGATGTTATGAGCGGTGTGATTGCAAGGGAACTGAACCCTAGTTTGCAGCAGGAAAGTCAATGTCGTTAACCACCACACCACACCACTGATGCTTATGGCAGCATTAGCACTGTGCTCATAGCAGTAATATTATAATAAGGTGACTGACCAGGATAATTGGGGATGAATTGATGATGATATGTGATCAATCAGCTTCTGCATTTTGAGTGTTTTGGAGACTGAGGAAACATTTAATAGATATATGGTTTATGATTAGGCTATGTGTCTGTGTAGCCCTGCTGACCGGCTTGCTGTGGGCAGGGTGAACATGAGCCGACTCTCCGGCCAGACGGATTTGATTTTGTTGCTGTAGAGATGCACCAGGATACACAAACAGGAAGCAGCTAATTGGATGATTGCACGTCCATTCTGGGCAGTAAGAAACCGATACTGACACATTGGATAGTGGTGGTGATGTGATGCACCGTGAGAGAGATATTCACTTTCCGTTTCCTCTGTTTAACGAGAAACAAGCCCACTTCACTGTCATTTTAATCAGACTGTGATCGAACACCACAGGACACTGTCTTCTACATGCAGTGAACTGAGAGGGGTATTTTATCTGGGTGATGGAGAAGGCTTATTTTGCTTGTAAGGGTGTACAGCGCCATCTTGTGTTTCCATTCAGTGTTACAAAGCAGGCCTGTGATTTATATGAACTGAAATACTGGTGCGTCATTTCCCTCTGCTGTGTGCCTTGACCGTTCCTGAGCTGAATGTGAAATCACCTTTCATGTTTTTAATAGGACATAATCACCATATTCAATATTAACAGATTCGTTGGTTGTAGATAAATACAGTATTTACTGATATCTGAATATGCTTATGCTGTAGAACTGTGTGTAATTGACATAAGCTGTAAAAATACAAAATAAGATATTTTACATGATGAATTGAGCTGTAGATGACTTTAAAAGCTTAGCAACACCAAGAACACTATTATAAAATGAATATGAAAAACGTATTGTGTTAGATTTAAATTGATGATCAGATCATGAAGCAGAAAAAAACTATTGCAAAAATACATATAAATAAATACAGCAAATTATTTGATAAAACATGTAAAAATTTTGTTGTGCTATTTGTAAAACTGAAACCTGCACTGAGTGAGTTATTTTTGTTTATTGGTCAAAAATAACAGTTTATTAATAACCACAGCTTTTCTCACACTTCTTATGTATATACTGTATCTGGTACCTGGTGTCAGTACATTTGTATATTTCAGCGTGCAACCACTTTATCACTCCTGGCAGTTAATTTTTTATTTATAGTTATTATTTTCTTATTAATTGTTTATTTACTTATTTTATTTTTTCTTATTAAATATTAGTCATAAATATTAACCACTATAACACTATGCAAAACCACTGTATGTAACCACTATACATAACCACTGTATATAACCACTATACATAACCACTGTATATAACCACTATACATAATCACTATACATAACCACTGTATATAACCACTATACATAACCACTGTTTATAACCACTATACACAACCACTGTTTATAAGCACTATACATAACAACTGTATATAACCACTATACATAATCACTATACATAACCACTGTATATAACCACTATACACAACCACTGTATATAATCACTATACACAGCCACTGTATATAACCACTATACACAACCACTGTTTATAAGCACTATACATAACCACTGTATATAACCACTATACATAATCACTATACACAACCACTGTATATAACCTCTATACACAACAACTGTATATAACCACTATACATAACCACTGTATATAACCACTATACACAACCACTGTTTATAATCACTATACACAACCACTGTATATAACCACTATACATAACCACTGTATATGACCACTATACACAACCACTGTTTATGACCACTATACATAACCACTGTATATGACCACTATACACAACCACTGTTTATGACCACTATACATAACCACTGTATATGACCACTATACACAACCACTGTTTATAACCTCTATATATAACCACTATACATAACCACTGTATATAACCACTATACACAACCACTGTTTATAAGCACTATACATAACCACTGTATATAACCTCTATATATAACCACTATACATAATTCAGATTCAGATTCATTGCCAAGTGATTCTAAGGGTTCTGAGCATGTCTCTGTTCTGAGCCTGTGCCTCTGTGTCTCTGATTGTTGGCAGGGTTTGATGGAGAGCTGGTCGAATGACAGCGGGAACTGTCGTCATAACTGGAGGAATACTCGCAACGGTGATACTGCTGTGTATCATTGTGGTGCTCTGCTACTGCCGACTCCAGGTGAGCTCAGAAGGACCACCTGCTTTCAAAGATGTACTTAGAAGGTCCAAACATCTCCTCCACTCCCTCTGTTAAAGGAGTATCAAACCCCACTTAACGTGTGTGGTTTTATGTCCCAATGTTTGTGGACACCCCTTCTAATGAATGCATTCAGCTACTTTAAGTTGCATCCATTGCTGACACAGAGGTGCAAAAGCACACACATCTGTAAAGAAGTACTGCCAATAGAATAGGACACAAAGCTGCCTAATGCCAGGCGTGGGCTAGAGGGGTATAAAGCCCCCCTGCATTGAGCTGTGGAGCAGTGGAAGAACTGTGTTCTCTGGAGTGATGGTGGTGGAGGAGCTCCATCCAGTACTTTGGGGATGATGAGGTGGGGTCGTGATCATCATCCAACATCCTGACCTCACTAACGCTCTTGTCGCTGAATGCAATCAAACCCTCACTGCAATGCTCCTCCAAAATCTAATAGAAAGTCTAACAATAGAAACAGTAGAGACATTTATTCCAACAGAAGCAGGATCATCTCTTTTTAATATAGATAGCAGGTGTCCCAATACTTTTGTCCAAATATTATATGTCTGTTGTGATAGGTTAAATCATTGTAACATGATTGCTTTCTTTGTTTATTTATTTATTTGTCCTTTTTATCTCTCCTGGTGTCCTCACTCTCTCTCTCTCTCTCTCTCTCTCTCTCTCAGTATTACTGCTGTAAGAAGAATGGATCTGATCCAGACTCCTCCTCCTGCTCTCAGGCTCAGCTGGCCTGCGACTCCTGCAGCCCTCCCAGGTTGGACGGGGCCGGCGTCGCACCCCTGTCCCTGTCGGCCCGCAGCTTCTGCCCCACCTGCTCGCCCTACGGCTCGTCCTACTACATCCGCGCCACGGACGAGACTCGCAACGGAGCCGAGCGCATCGGATACATGCCTGGTCAACACGAGAGCCCGTCTCTGTCCCTCACACTGCCCTCCACACACAGCACCTCGCTGAGCTCACACACCCTGCCGGACTTCTACTCCAACACACGCGCCATCAGCACGGACGTCTGACCGGTGGGGGAGAAGTTAGAGCTGTCAGGCCTGCAGGGAGCCAATCCTGGGCCTTAGTACTGTAGTACTGAGGGCACTGGGGTAGCAGGAACCTGAAAGATCTGGGTCTGAATGAATGGTTTACTGGTCCCTGACACACCACACCAACTTTGATGAACTATCAGCAACTGAGCATCTTACATCTTCTGTGAACAGATGGCCAAACAAAACATTCAGTGCAGTTAAATTAAATACACTATATGGACAAAAGTATTGGGACACCTGCTCATTAATCGCTTCTTCTGAAATCAAGGGTATTAAAAGAGCTGATCCTGCTTTTGTTGGAGTAACTGTCTCTACTGTCCAGAGAAGAAGACTTTCTACTAGATTTTGGAGAAGGAGCATTGCTGTGAGGATTTGATTGCATTCAGCCACAAGAGCGTTAGTGAGGTCAGGATGTTGGATGATGATTACCACCCCACCTCATCATCCCCAAATCCCCAACTCATCCCAAAAGTACTGGGTGGAGCTCCACCACCACCATCATTCCAGAGAACACTGTTCTTCCACTACTCCACAGCTCCTCAACGCTGGGGGGCTTTATACCCCTCTAGCCCACGCCTGGCATTAGGCAGCATGGAGCCAATAGGCTCATAATGTTTATCTGCTCCAGAGAGTCCTATTCTATTGGCAGTAGTTCTGTACAGGTACTGTCAGTAATGGGTTCAGTTTAAAATAGCTGAATGTCTTCATTAGAAGGGGTGTCCACAAACATTTGGACATATAGTGTAACTCTTTTTAAACTAGGAGGTCCCAAAGTCCACACTTGGTATTTGAGGGTTGTTTTATTTATTTGTGTTCGATTCCCCCTGTCAGGGCAGTCAGGCTGGGACATTGAAGGCTAGCATGAGCATCCCCGAGCCACACAATGCTCCCCAAACCGCTCTGCAAAGCAACCTCATCAGGCAGCTCATTGTACTGGGAGGAGAATTACCACTGTGCTGAGGGAGGGGGGAGAGCGAGGGCCAGGTATGCTCTCTGGGATGCCCAACCACGAATGGCTGTGGTATAACTGGGGTTTGAACTTGCAATCTCCAGATGATAGCTTTGCAATTTGTGGTTTCACTCGAGAGCACATGTGGCATGTCCTACAGTACAGTGCAAAAGTTTTAGTCCCTTGTGAGAATTAGAGAGCAAAGAGCTGCTGATCTGCTAAAACTAAATCACTGATATCAGAATAAACACTAATAATAACACTCCTACAGAAAGTGGTGGTGGTTCTCAATCACTGTGTTCATCATTAGAACATCTCCAAAGTTCTCCTCTCTCATGGAGTCTAGTATTATTTAGAGTTCTCCTCAGATCAACACCTGGTTTGGTGGTAAATCAGGGCTTAATGATGGTAAATCAGGTGAGCTGCTGCTGCTGCTGCTGCTGCTGCTGCTGATGATGGAGGTGAACACATCCTCCACGCTGTGCTGGCTGGACTGGGGGGAGTCCAGGAGAACCCTGGAGGAGCCGAGCTCTGTTCTTCAGACTAGCTCACCGACAAGATCTTACTACTTTCTTCAGAATGAGAAGCTCTTGTTTCTCCTTTTTACTGGATTTATGTTCACCTGCTTTATCTGTTCTGAGGAGATCTGGAGCTTCTGCAGTAGAACTCTCCCACTGCTGAGAGACAGGATCTAGAAGAACGTAATTAGGGGCCTAAAAGCTCTGTACAGTTCTGGAGATGTGATTTTATCAAATGGTCAGATCCAAACGTGGTCATGGTTGTGAACTGCTCTGTCGCTGACTTTAACGTCAGTTTTAATTGTCACTGTATTGTGTTTAGTGTGGTCTTGCACATTTAGCTAGGGTGACCAGGGCTGGGCGATTTAATCGATTCGATTTTTAATCATGATTTTGGCTTCCAGAATGATAAAAACAGGCTTTTTTTGTAAGATATGCTGCATGTTTCACAGTGATACTGTTGTTTTGTCTTGCATTGTTTACTTTTACTTTATTAATTTTTTTGGCAGTTTAATTATATTTAAAGTTTAAATCCAATTTATTTGGATCGCCCATCACCCAACCCATGCACATTCTCCCCCTATCTGATGCAATGCTCCCGACACTGGCCGCTGGGAGGGTGAAGGCCGATACATGCTTCCATCCTCCGTCCATCCATCCTACGTGCACAGCCAGCCACCACCAGCCACCGCCTCTTTTTCCAAACTGCCGCCTATGCATCACCGGCCAGCCAAAGCACCATGTACCCGGATCTGATACAGCAGCCAGCAGATGCCAGTGCCGGCCAGCATTGCACTGGAGTGATGTGGGGAGAAAGTGCCATCTACCCACCCTGGAAAAAACAAGGCCAGTTCTGCCCTCTCGGAGCCCTGGCTGCTGATGGCCAGCTGCATAACCAGGATGCTGGTCATAGTGACAGCGCCTCATTCTGCTGGACCACTCTGGGCCCGACATCCACTCTTAAAAGACATTTGTTAAGTTCAACTAATGCATGAAGTTTTAAAAGTTAATAATTAATCATGTAAAATAGTTGTGATCTCAATATTAACCAAAAAAAAATCAGGATTCTGAGTTTCACCATCGAGCAATGTTCTAGCTATCCCTGTTGGTGCAGAGGATCAACAACTACTGCTACTGGTGGGTTTGGTGTGTCAGGGCCCATGGAGGAGACCCTCCTTCGGCCCATATGTGTGTGAAGACACCTGCTGCCGCCCCAGGATCTCACTACCCCTGTTTGTTCTGCCCGGGTTAGGTTGGCTCACTGGAGACTGGTTTCTGACTGGTTTCTGGCTTTTCTGAATGAGGGCTATCCAACACAACGTCTCATCCTCTGCTGTTGGGATTTTCTATGTTTTCCACAGTTCAAAAATAATAATCATGTATATCTTCAGCATTAATGTTGGTTTAGAAGATCGAGGATCCCAGACTTTACTGACTGTATATCCAGAGCTTTCTCTATGCAAGGCCTGTTAGCTCCAACAGAGAGAGAAGCCAAACAGCATCACTGAACCTTCCAGAGACCTTGACTCTCATGTGAATGACACATGCTAACATACACCATACGCTGATCAGCCATAACATTAAAACCACTGACAGATGAAGGGAATAACACTGATGATCTGATGATCTGGTTCCAGTGGTAGAGGTGGATCTACATATTAGGCAGTGAGTGAACAGTCAGTTCTTGAAGGTGATGATGAAGGTGATGAAAAATGGACGAATCTGGGACACTTTGACAAGAAGCCAACTAAAGTGATAGTAGACAATGACTGGGTCAGAACATCTCCAACAAAACATCAAGCAGGTCTTGTGGGGTGATCCTGGCATGCAGTGGTCAGCACCTACCAAAAGTGCTCGAAGGTCATGGGTGCCAAATTCTCACTGATGCTCGTGGAGGCCCCACCTCACAGCTTACATCTTGGTGCCAGACCCCACAGGACACCTTCAGAGGTCTTGTGGAGTCAGAGCTCTTTTGGTGGCACGAGGGAGGGCCTACATGATATTAGGCAGGTGGTTTTAATGTTATGGCACACAGAGATTGATAATCTGCATCTGTACTTTTTACACAATGTTTATTCTTTATTTTTTCAGATTCCCACAGTTTGCTGAATTTGTTGGAATACCCAACTGATGTAATCAGCTGTTTCTAAACCTGCTTTCGTTTGTATTAAATGTGATTGTTGTTCACCACTATGATTCAGTATAGGAGGCGTTCGCCTCATGTATGTCCCAAGATTAGTCCCTGATCGTAGCTTTAATGTTTATTGACATATAATGTTTTTTACACCACAAACTAAGAAAAGAGCCGTCAACCCTGGAAGAAATGTCTGTGTATATAAATGACTGTGTTTGGCCAAAGAGGGACAGTAGGGAATCTAATGGACTCTGAGAGAGGAGTCACTGAAGAACACTGACTGCATCTGAGCACAGTGGTCTGTTTGTTCTCAGACCACACTGACTGATGTTCATTCTGGCTAAAAAGGCTCAACAGATTTGTGGAAGTACACTATATGGACAAAAGTATTGGGACACCTATACACTTCTCCTACAATAGCTTTAATATGACGTCTCGTTCTAAACCCATTGGCATTAATCTGGAGCTGGTCCCCCTTTAACAGCAGCTCTACCAGCAGCAGCAGGTCTGGAGCTCTGCTGCAGTTACTGAGTCAGTTGGAGGCTTTTCTGCACTCTGCTCTGAGCTCAGCACTCGGCCCTGACCCCGCTCTGTAACTTTACGTGGTCTGACAGACACTCTGTGGACACTGAGCTGCTCTCTGTGAGCTGTTCCTCCTAAACTCTTCCACTGTTCAATAATAACACCACTCACAGCTGATGGAGGAAGATCTAGGAGGGAGGAAATTTCACCAGCTGACTTGTTGTTGTTGGTGCAGCGGTGTCTCCTATTACATACAGAACCACGCTGGAGTTCAGTGAGCTCTTCAGAACCTCCCGTTCTTTCACTGATGTGTGGAAGAAAGGCAGACTGCAGGGCTAGAGACTGGAGTTTATACACCTGAATTCAGTGATTAAGAGATGTGTCCCAATACTTTTGTCCAGATAGTGTACTTTATGAGGGACTCTATCTGATTTCATTTCCCTGTTGTTGTTAAATGACCTGTTTTGAGATCAAACAGTGATGCCTGGACACATCCATTATGTTTTCACTGTCTGAAGTCGTCCGTGGTCTGAAGCAGACGCCCTGCTGAGCCTCTGGTTTATCGTGTGGAGAAAAGTGTTTAGTGTTTTCCAGATTAGAATGTGAGTGACTGTTTAAAGTGGATTGAAACAGCCAAGCAAAAAATAATAATCAATAAAGATCATGATTCAAATCTTAACCAGTCTTGCTGACACTTGTTTAATTTCATTCACCTTCTGCCCATCTCAGAAGCCTTTCTGTTAGACAAACAGGTCAGACAATCTGACTCTCTTCAGATTCTTCTGAGGTGTCCCCGGTGTGCAGGGGTCAGTACCTACCAAGAGTGCTCCAAGATAGTACAGTCAAAGGTCATGGCTTCCCAAGACTCGTTGGCGCTCATGGAGGCCCCACCTCACAACTTTCAGGACTGATTTTAAGGATCTTGGTGACAGAGAGGTCTTCAGAGGTCTTGTGGAGTCCACGCCTCAACAGGTCTGAGCTGCACAATGTAAGAGTTTTAATGTTATGTTATGGCTGATTGCGTGGCACCTGCTGTAGCTTACTGCTGCATCTCTATAGATGGTTATAAGCCTCCATTAGTTTTTAAGGATAAAGGTGCACGTATTTGTCACTGTACACTCCCTGCATTTAACCCATCTGGTAGTGAACACTCACACCCAGAGTGGTGGGCAGCCAACTCCAGCGCCCGGGGAGCAGAGAGGGTAAAGGGCCTTGCTCAAGGGCCCAACAGTGGCAGCTTGCCGAGCCTGGGAATCGAACCCACAACCCTGTTATCGATATCCCGGCGCTCTAACCGCTGAGCCACCACTGCCCCGTAGGAGTCATGTCTTCCCTGGGGGCCTACAAAATAGTATGCACTGGTTTTATTGTTCTGGCTGGTCAGTGTATTCTCCATATTAATTTCATGAGGACAATTCCCCTACTTTAAAAAAAACGATCTCAAATCCCAGGTCTTTCTGCTTGCCATCAGCAGCCGGAGTCAGAGAGAGTGCAGTTGGCCTTGCCCTCTCAGGGGTGGGTTGATGGCACTCCCTCCTCCCCACATCACTCCATGTATGCTGTTGGTCAGCATGGGCCAACATCACATCAACTGATGTATCAGAGCTGGGAAACCTATCAGCTACTAGCGACTCTACAATTTTAAAAGAGTTTTGGAGAGTTTTGGACTTGTCCAGTTTTCCTGGTTATGAAAACATGGACTTTTCTTTAGAACAATGACTGTGTGAACAACCTTGAGAACATCACCATCAGTATCACCAGAATGGTCACAACAAACCCAAGAGAGAGCAAAAGTAGAGCTCGAAATGAGGAACTTGTACGTGGAAGCTTTAGTGTTTCCTAATAATTTCCTCATTTAAAGCCTGTCTACACTTTTAAACCCACATTTCTGATCTGAGCTTACTTGTATGTGCTAACAAGGGGGTTGTGTATAATGTGTGTGAAATGCTGAGAGCTTAAAGCGTGGATGTGCTGTACATGTGACTAAAAGGCCATTTCAGGATTTATTATTTTATTTTTTAATAGAAAAGAAAAGAGGCGACGACTGGCTCCTAGTTTTGGGAGCATTGCTGGGGATTAGGGGAGTTTCCATCAATGAGGATTGGGTGACTGGCCTTCTAAATTAGGTAGAAAATGGGCTAAAACTTTTTTTAAATGTCAGCATAATTTAATGGTTTGTAAGCAAAGTGATTCAGAGTGAGTTTGGTGGGAAACCCTCTGTTCTTACCCAGTTTGAATGGCTTACAGTGGCAGCTTGCCTTGTGTTTGCTGAGGGTCCTGCTTACATCAATAGTACCCAAGATTAAGACCTCATAGGTCACACTGAGAGGAGAGAATGATGGTTATTTATTAGTTATTGGAAAGTTATTAACGGGGCACACTTTGTACCTTGTTAATGCCACTTTTGGTTAAATATATGAAAACGGTATGTGTTCAGATTCTCCACTATTTCACCATCATCAGCGCTCCATATAAAACTCAGAAGGCATATGTAGACTGTTAAAAGTTTGAGATCCTTTAGGAACTATTGGAGGTTCTACCATTTAAAACAGTGGAAGAACCTATTAAGGTGTTTTGAGGAACCTTAAAAAAAGGTTTTCAGAAGAAAAAGGTTCAAAGGATCATAAGAGGTTCCTCCACAGTCTCAAACTAAAGATGGCTTCCTAAGACTCATTGACGCTTATGGAGGTCCCACCTCACAACTTACAGGACTTTAAGGATCTGCTGCTGATGTTGGTCTTGGTGCTTCAGATACCACAGCAGGACACCTTCAGAGGTCTTGTGGAGTCCACACCTCAAAAGGTCTGAGCTGCACAATATTAGAGTTTTAATGTTATGGCTGATCAGTGTATATATACTTGGTCATGGTTGCGTGGCACCTGCTGTAGCTTACTGCTGCATCTCTATAGATGGTTATAAGCCTCCATTAGTTTTTAGCTACAGCTTGAACAGGAAACATGTCTTGGCTGCGGTGTTCAAAGGTGTAAAAGTCTACGATGCTTGAGGAACTTTTGGAGGTTCTTCAGTTTGAGACTGTGGAGGAACCTCTTAAGGTCCTTAAAGGATCGTAGACTTTTACATCATTCGCCGCCACTGTAACTAAACCTGAATGGGTCAGTTACTCTACAGTGAAGCTCAATTTCCCACCGAACCCCCCAATCTGACTGCCTGAGCTATTATACAGAAGTGGGGAAGGCAGATCTGGGATATCTGGTGGTCCTGTGGAGTTTGAGAGGTTAAGCATCTTCACTGTCATGCAAATACAGTAAGTGATGGGTTCTATACAGTGTTGGACTAATCTCAGTCCTATAGCTGGAAAGAATCAGGTCAGGCCTAGCCTGGGCCCACAATCTGTGATCCGGGGATGTGCTGGAGCAGGGAAAACACAGAGATGTGCAGTGAGAGCATAGCTTCAGAGGTGAGGTATTATTAAATGACCTTTTTTAACCTTTGTCAAAATCTGTTGCCTCCCATTTCCTTCCTCCTCTGTTCTCTTTTGGAGGAGGCAGTGACCACAGGATGACCCGGGCCTCATGCACTGCCAGGCTGACCTGGTTAATCTTACGTCTGAGGTATGGAATTCAGGATGCATTGGAGAGATAGCCGGAGATAGAGGTAAGAGTGATGGTTCCAGCTGGTGCTGTGTGTGGGAGGCCGTGGAAGACTAACCGGACCAACCTCATACTGTAAAGACAGAGACCTTAATTCCATTCATCTTGGGAACCTTTATTTTTCCTGTCCTTCAGAACAATGATTATTTAGGTTGTACTGAGTTTTCTATCAAGGTATAGGAAAAGACACTATTTCCTGAAACTATCAAGGACCCCAGGGCCGGCCCAAGCCTTTATGGGGCAATATGCTGAAGCGCCCGGGCCTTTATTGACCTTTATTGAGCCAACTATGAAAATGAATTAATATAAAAATTGCTTTTACCTGTGTGATACCATTTCATTTTATTATTCAAATGTTATTTAAAAAAAAAAAAAAAATATATATATATATATATATTTTTATCATGATATCTTGGTGCTCTTGGGGGCCCCCCTGCTGGATTTGGGGCCCTAAGCGGCCGTGTAATTTGAGCATGCCTTGGGCCGGCTCTGAGCGTAGTCTTCCTCTGAGACATGTGAACTGCACACTGCATGTTTACATACTCCTGCCAACTGCTGCTAAAGACGTTGATCAGCCAAAACATTAAAACCACCTGCCTAATGTTCTGTAGGTCCCCTCATGCCACCCAAACTGCTCTCCATCAAGGCATGGGCTCCACAAGACCTCTGAATGTGTCCTGTGGTATCTGGCACCAAGAACAAGATGTTGTGAGGTGGGGCCTCCATGAACACCAATGAGCCTTGGGTGTCCACAGCTTCACCAGTTGAGCAGTTTTGGTAGCTACTGACCGCTGCAGCCGAACAGTTCGGTTCTTGTCAAAGTGTCTCAGATTCTTACGCTCGTCCATTTTTCCTGCTTCAACTCCTCTTCTTCATCACCTTCAAGAACTGACTGTCCACTCGCTGCCTAATATGTAGATCCACCCTCGACAGACAGGAGACACTGGACCCAGATCATCAGTATGCTTCACTTCAGCTGTCAGTGGTACTAATGTTATGGCTGATCAGTGTAAGTGTACCTTGTTTGTAAAAAAAACAGCATAGAAGATTAGAATAAATACAAATAAATGTTATATAAACTAATACAATGTTGTGTTTGATCCTCAGAGGATTTCACACACACACACACACACACACACACACACACACACACACACGTGTTGTAACCTGAGTTTCCCACATTTACATCTAACTTCCTCATTGACTGTGATGAACAGCAGTAAATGCAGCTCCATGCTCTCCTCCTTTTACTACACCTGGAGAACGACAGACGCTTAGCAGAGCATGGTAACCGTAACCAAGCACAGCACCGTGTCCAATCAGCGCCCAGAATTGTGCTGACAGAACTTTAACGTCCAATGAAATCAGTTTTCAAGGCTTTGGACGGAACCGTCATAACCGAGGGGCGTGTTCGATTCAGTTGCCTGAATCGATTCCTTCGAGCTGGTCTGTGATTCTACAGATTGATTGAATAATTCTATTCAATATTCGATTAACAATAATTACAAAAAAACAAAAAACAACAACAGTACATTTACAGTATTTACAATTATGACAAACACAACCACCACCACCAACAACAATAATAATTATCATCATCATCATAAGAGTAATAACAACAACAGCAATTCTGATAATGAGAATTACAACAATAACAGTAACAATGATGACAAACACCACCAACATTAACAACAATAATATAGAATATCTATAATATATAAAATAATAACAATGATAATAAAAATAATACCATAATAATAATAATAATAATAATACCATTGTTGATATCAACAACAGCAACAATTATGACAAACATCACAACCACCAACAACAAAAACAACAATAATAATACTCATCATCATCATGAGAGTAATAATAACAACAACAGCAATCATGACAATGAGAATTACAACAACAATAATAACAATAACAATGATGACAAACACCACCACCACCAATAATATATAATATCTGTAACATATACAATAATAATAATAATAATAATAATACCATAAAATAATACCACCCATGATATCAACAACAGTTATGACAAACCCCACCACTACCACCACCACCAACAACAACAACAATAATAATAATAATCATCATCATAAGAGTGATAATAACAACAACAGCAATGGTGATAATGAGCATTTCAACAACAACAATAATAACAACAACAACAACAACAAAAACAATAATAATACTCATCATCATCATCATCATCATAAGAGGAATAATAACAACAACAGCAATCATGACAATGAGAATTACAACAACAATAATAACAATAACAATAACAATGATGACAAACACCACCAACACCACCAACATGAACAACAATAATATAGAATATCTATAATATATCAAATAATAACAATGATAATAAAAATAATACCATAATAATAATAATAATACCATCGTTGATATCAACAACAGCAACAATTATGACAAACATCACAACCACCAACAACAAAAACAACAACAAAAACAACAACAAAAACAACAATAATAATACTCATCATCATCATGAGAGTAATAATAACAACAACAGCAATCATGACAATGAGAATTACAACAACAATAATAATAATAACAATAACAATGATGACAAACACCACCACCACCAATAATATATAATATCTGTAACATATACAATAATAATAATAATAATAATAATAATAATAATACCATAAAATAATACCACCCATAATATCAACAACAGTTATGAAAAACCCCACCACTACCACCACCACCACCACCACCAATAATAATAATAATCATCATCATCATAAGAGTGATAATAACAACAACAGCAATGGTGATAATGAGCATTTCAACAACAACAACAATAACAGTAACAATAATGACAAACAACACCACCATCACAACCACCACCAAAAACAACAAAAACAACATCACCACCACCAATAATAATAATAATAATAATAATAATAATAATAATCATCATCATCATAAGAGTAATAATAGTAGCTAACAACAACAATAATAACAATAACAACAATGATCATCTGCAGATGTAGCTAGATAAAGCTCCTGGTGATTTTTTGTTTATTTTCATACTAAAAGTCTAAGATGATTATTTTGTTTTATATAATTAATATAAATGTCTTTTTTTTATGTTTTGCATTAAATCACACGTTGACGCGTTTTACCCGTGGCCGTCCTCTCGCCTTCACACCCGATACAGATAAATCGATTCATCTGACTCATCGGTTTGACGGATTTACTGAAAAAAAGAGCCACTCGAAGCGAATCGATTCGGTAACGAGTCAGTAGGTCGCCAGCCGGAGCTGTGTGTGTTTCCATCGGGGGAGAAGCAGAGGCTGCCCCGCTGACAGGCGCTCCGTCCCCGCAGCGCAAACTCCTGAACCAAGTAAGTTACGCTTCTTTTCCCGCTGAGGATCAGAACCCGAGCGCTCTGACCCGGGCCGGGCCGGGCCGGGCTCGGTGCTCAGGTCGTTTCGGGCCGTTGTGTAGGAGTGTGTGAGGCTGTGCGGTTCAGAACTTCAGGTTTATTGAAGGAGCAGAAGCGGATAGTCAGGAGTTAGTTAGCTAGCTAGCCCGTTAGCCGCAGGTAGCTGCTAGCTGCTAGCCGAGCTGCCTGTTTTACCAGCTGCTGCCCGGTTAGCTTAGCTTAGCTTAGCTTAGCTTAGCTTAGCTTAGCTTAGCTCGCCCTGCCAGGGGGGTAGCTGGCCGAGGGGCTCCAGAGCGCGGCTGTAGTGGTGTTCATGTCGGGGTGTGTTGAAGGACAGCAGTTTGTGGGAGGGTGTGTCATGGAGGGGGATCTTTGAGCCGCAGGACGGCCTGTTTGGGTCATGTTTCCTGTGTTAGTCCACATTTCTCTTTAGCCAGCTAGCTAACGGCTACAGCAGCAGAGCCGCTGAGGCTGCGGAGATCTCCAGCCACTGACAGCCACTGACAGCCACTGACAGCCGGGCAGGTCGGAGTCTCGCTTCTGCCCCTCGGTGGATTTTAACTCACCCAGTTGTTCCTCCAGTTTACTTTATTTTGCACAGCTGTCCCTCTAATTTAACTCTTTAACTCCCTCTTTGTTATTATTGTTATTATTGTTGTTATTGTTGTTGTTGTTGTTATTGTTATTATTGTTATTGTTGTTGTTATTGTTGTTGTTGTTATTATTATTGTTGTTGTTGTTGTTGTTTTTGCTCCTCCAGTATTTTAACTTCCACAGTTGTCCATGTTCTGCTGCTTAAGCTTTAAGACTATAGAATTAAAGATAACACAGGCATCTGTTTTAATACAGTGCTGTAAAACATTTAGATGCCAGTTAAAAGCTGACATCTTAAAAGTGTTTATTTACTCAGTAAAACACTGATATTTACATTTACATTTACATTTACAGCATTTAGCTGATGCTCTTATCCAGAGCGACTTACAAGGTAACTCGTATTACAGAGGAGGGTCAGTGTAGCGTTAGTGTTATTGGTGTAGCGCAGCACAGTCACCCAGACCGGGAATCGAACCCCAGAATATTAGATTATAATATTATCGATATTAGAATAAATACAATATCAGCGCTCATACAGAAAGTATGAAGCTAGGCCTGACCGATATGGTAAAAATACTAGATCTACCAGGTCAAGTCAGATTTATTTGCATGGCCTTTTACAACTGTTGTCGTCACAAAGCAGCTTTACATAATTAGTAATTAATAAAAGACAGAACAAAGAGGGACCCGACCCGTCCTCCTCTGATCAGAACTATTTAAACAGTCACCCAGACCGGGAATCGAACCCCAGTCTCCCACATGGTGAGGTAGCTCAGTGGCAGGTAGTGGTGTTATCTGTTGTGCTACACCAATTACATTTTTCTTTTTAGGTTTGAACATGGTCACTAAACAGGTAGCAGTGGTAGGCAGGTGAGCCGCTGGTCTGCTAAGGGTGGTGGTGGTGGGTGGGGGGGCCTGCTGGTTGGACCGGTAGGTGGCAGCTGGTTTGACGCAGACATCCCTATCACAATCACAATGAGCTGTCACAATATCACAATACATCCCTGACTGAACACTGATCAGTATCAGATTCTTATAAACTACTATTCAGATCCTCTCTGTACTGAATACAGTGATTTATACTCTATTAACATCTGCTGCTCTTCATCTAATGAACCCAGTCTAATCACACTGTTAGTAATGAACCCTGCAGCTGATCAGTGTGTATTACACTAACAGTCTCCTCCATATGATTAGGAAAGCTTATAGTACTACATTTATCACCTACGATAAAATAATGTCACACTACCCAGCTCTACATGAATCTTTTAGCCATCTCCTCATGTAATCTGGACTCTTTACTGTCTAAACTCTCTTATAGATGTTAGAAATACCTGAAATAATAATTATTAAAGTTATTAGGTGCCTAAAGCGTCCTGCGCAGGAGTGCAGAGCATCCTCACTATAGCCGGTAGTGTAAGGCCTCGGCCACAGCTCGGTGTTCAGCGCAGCCTCAGCACTAACCTCATATGTTTTAAAGGCTGAGGTTTCACAGTGTCCTTCACAGCACCTTTCTAGGGACTCTTCGTGTGGAAATGTGGGCTGTTATAAGTGTTTTAAGCCACCCAGTCGTTAATATTAAGCTGTTTAAGAATGATAGAGTACACTATTAAAGATAATACAGACATGATTCATCATATATACCAGAGGAGAGCCACCGCACCGCACCTCACCTCACAGCCAGTAGAACTGGTCAGCTGTGTCACACGAGAACAAATACAGAGATGCATCATCCAGACGAGGAAGATCCACTTGCAGGTCTCCTGAAAACTTGTCCAACAAGTCTGTTTATGGTGTGTGTGTGGAATCAGCCAGGCTTATAGCTGAGAATAGCTCATTAACTGTGTGTGTGTGTGTGTGTGTGTGTGTGTGTGTGTGTGTGTGTGTGTGTGTGTGTGTGTACACTTCTACATTAGACCACCCTGAAGCAGCACAGTCCCATTCACCACCTGTAACACTACAGGACATTAGTTCACCAATCAGCCATATATAGCCTAATATTGTGAGTCTCCATCACACCACCCAAACTAGATCTCAGAAGGCGTCTGGTGGTATCTGGCACCAGCAGATGTGAGATGGGACCTCCATGAGCATTAGTGAGCCTTGGGTGCCCATTGTTACTACTCTCCCCCGACACTGGGAGGTTGGGGACTGACGCATGCCTCCACCGCCTCTTTTTGAACTGCTGCCCATTAGGGATGCACCGATACCACTTTTTCCTTTCCGATACAGATACCGATACCAGATTCTCTGCCATATCTGCCGATACCAAGTACCGATACCAACTCTGACTGCTATAAATCCTGATACAGCAGGTACTGGTTGAGTAGCTGCACATCTGAAGAGTTTCAGAGCTATGAAACAATGAAAATCGCCACAGTGCAGTTAGCAAGTAGAGAAGCATGATCTTTGCTAAGCTCGACCAAACAGTTTTTTATGTAGTGTTTAAAATTCACATTTTAGAGGACTCGTCTCTAAAGATACCAAACTTCAGTCTGTGGCTTTAAAACAAGCTGCTTAAACTCAACTTTTGGTTTTAGAACCAAAAAAAAAACACAGGGAAAGAAAACGTTCATTAAAAGTCTGTTTAATTGTAATAGCTATGTATGACTGGCGGTTTACGGCTGTTTAAAAGTTTGATAAAGTCTGCAAACCAAAATGTTCTATGTAAGCTTTATGGTATCTGTGCTCTCTATTGCCGATACTGATACTGTGTGTAAGTGCCATTATTGGCGCGGATACCGATGCAGTGTCGGCCAGCATCACACTGAAGTGGCGGAGAGAGCGAGAGCTTGGAGAGAGCGAGAGCTTGGAGAGAGAGGCCGGGAGAGAGCAAGAGCTTGGAGAGAGAGGCCGGGAGAGAGCAAGAGCTTGGAGAGAGCGAGAGCTTGGAGAGAGCGAGAGCTTGGAGAGAGAGGCCGAGAGAGAGCGAGAGCTTGGAGAGAGAGGCCGAGAGAGAGCGAGAGCTTGGAGAGAGCGAGAGCTTGGAGAGAGAGGCCGAGAGAGAGCGAGAGCTTGGAGAGAGCGAGAGCTTGGAGAGAGAGGCCGAGAGAGAGCGAGAGCTTGGAGAGAGCGAGAGCTTGGAGAGAGAGGCCGAGAGAGAGCGAGAGCTTGGAGAGAGAGGCCGGGAGAGAGCAAGAGCTTGGAGAGAGAGGCCGAGAGAGGGCGAGAGCTTGGAGAGAGAGGCCGAGAGAGAGCGAGAGCTTGGAGAGAGAGGCCGGGAGAGAGCAAGAGCTTGGAGAGAGAGGCCGAGAGAGGGCGAGAGCTTGGAGAGAGAGGCCGAGAGAGAGCGAGAGCTTGGAGAGAGAGGCCGGGAGAGAGCAAGAGCTTGGAGAGAGAGGCCGAGAGAGGGCGAGAGCTTGGAGAGAGAGGGCAAGCTTGGAGAGAGCTTGGAGAGAGAGGGCGAGAGAAAGCGAGCTTGGAGAGAGAGGGCAAGCTTGGAGAGAGAGGGCGAGAGAAAGCGAGCTTGGAGCGTTCTGACCCAGTCATCGTCTAGAACATCACAGTTTAGTGTCTCAGATTCTTACGCTTGTCCTTTCCTTTTCCTTCATCACCTTCAGGAACTGCCTGTTCACTCACTGCCTAATATGTAGATCCAGCCCTCCACAGAAACCACTGGAATCGGGTCATCAGAGTTCTTCACGTCACCACTTCCACATGAAATCACCCAGAAGCAGCACATAGGACAGACGTAGTGCAGCGGAGGTGGTTTAGCTGATCTCACAGCCACTGTTTGCTATTTTTATATATTACGTTGCAGGTAGTGGAAGGCTTTGGCCACAGCTTGGTGTGTCAGTGAAACCGCAGCACTAACCTCTGAGGTTTCGCGGTGTCCGTCACAGCGCCTTTTAGGGACTCTTTATGAGGAAATCTGGGCAAGTTGTTATTTGCTCTGTGCTCAATTTTAATCTGTGCTTTTCCCCATTCTTTCATCACTTCCTTCGGGCTGTAGGAGGTCATACTCCACATACAGTATTTTATGATAATCTCGCAGGCTCCCTCCAGGAACTCAGTCTGGCTGATGGTCGGCTGTTTGTATTTTGAGGTGGAGTTGATTTGGAGGAAACTGCACTGCAGCTCGGTTTGGCTGAGGGTGTGCTCAATGGAGAAAAATGCATGTGGCCTAATGTCTGCGGAGCCTGTTCCTCCTTAAATGGCCTACTGAATGTGTGTGTGTGTGTGTGTGTGTGTGTGTGTGTGTGTGTGTGTGTGTGTGTGTGTGTGTGTGTGGTGAGCCTATTGTGGCTAAATCACGCCCATGTAATGGTAAAGGCAGGAGCTTTGTCTGGAGACGGTGCGCTCCTCCCTGTCACAGTGCAGTGTTTGATTCAACAGTGTTGGGTGAAATGGATCTGGGTATTTCTGCAGTCCTTTTAAAGGCCTCTGCGTTGGTGTTTGGGATCACTGACACTTATTATTGGTTCATTATTTAATATCTGGTTATTAATTAGGTCTAATTAGAAACCATTAATAAGCAGTTCTCTGTCTCTTGCCAAGCTGTGGCCTGTATTCATCTCCACTGTTAAAGCGCAGATGTCTTCTCTATTAGTCCGTGTTAAACTTCTCAGCCACAGAAGATATTTCTCACTAGATTTCTACTAATGAAACCCAGTCAGGATCAGGACTATAGAGTGTGTAAAATCCCAGTAAAGTGGTATAATGTCTATGTTTACCTGCTTGTTAAAAAACTGTCCCCAAAGAAATGAATGAATAAATGAATAAATTAATAAATGCATTCAGCTGCTTTAAGTTTCACCCTTTGCTGCCACACATGTGCAAATGCACACACACACACACACAGCTTGTCTAGTTCCTGTAGATCCTCTGGAATGATGGTGGAGGAGCTCCATCCAGCACTTTTAAATAGGATGAGTTGGGGCGTTGGGGATGATGAGGTGGGTGGTGATCATAATCCAACATCCTGACCTCATTATCACTCTTGTCACTGAATGCAATCAAATCCTCACAGCAATGCTCTGTCACAATCTAGTAGAAAGTCTTCTTCTCTGGACAGTAGAGACAGTTACTCCAACAGAAGCAGAATCAGCTCTTTAATACCCTTGATTTCAGAAGAGACAATGAATGAGCCGGTGTCCCAATACTTTTGTCCGTATGGTGTATTTGCTCAGAGCCACCATCAACACT